>NC_056725.1:985837134-985947134 GCF_019279795.1 Protopterus annectens | reverse complement strand
GGGGATCCGTGACTGAACGCATGATCTCCCTACACACCACAGCCCGGACCCTAGCAAGGGTGGCAGGTGGCCCTCCTCCACCCATGCTTGCATGGGGGGGATGAGCCCCATCCCCTGTAGCACTTCCACCCGAAAGTTGCACAGGATCAATGGAGGAGGGGAGCCCGGGCTGGGCACCAGACCCGCTGATGCCAGGTGCACTCGCCAACTGAGGAGGGGCAGGTGGCTCCGCTGGGACCGGCCTTCCCATACATTCTGTGATTAGGTGTGTTTAATTACAACATAAACAACAGCATTCCAGATTAGTTGTAACAGCATACAGTAAAACTCCCATTAACCCAACACACCAAGGTTCCAACAGTTGAACAGCAAGCATAACACATGCATATATTGAACAACAGTGGATATTCCAACAGCATGCAGGGATGTTTGGTAACAACAGGCCACCATGAACATGGTGTTTGAACAGGGCACATGCATCAACATCAATGCAAATATTCATAAAACAATAGGACATATGTCCCAACAAATATTTAAGGTTACACATACCCATTGAGGTGTGGAATTGCATGGTTTATGCACATACGGTAGGGTGTAGAAAAAACCTTGGTTAACATCTTATAATGACCTTTTAGTCTACACTACATTCCCAGTGACTGCAAGTGTATATCCCCTACCTGTATTATTACACTTGCCACCATACATTAGGTTGTGTCATGGGTTTGGCTAGTTCAATATATGCCTGACCTATATCTGACATACTAACTGTCCAGGATGCAGATGTTACTGCTACATATTTCTTGTTTGCATTTATATTTCTTTATCTACATATCTGGGATGTTTTCACATGACATTTTCACTTCAATTTGTACAGAACCCTGCATTTCTTGACACACACTCACATTCCTGGTGAATAAGTACATGATACATGTGTGCCAGGTTTACTTATTTATGCCAGCCAGTAACTGACTATTGTGGACTGTATATATGTTTCACAGCTACTAGCACTTCCATCACCCACTTTAAATGGGACTGCATAACTCTGGGTTGCCAGCACATTTTCAAACAGTACTGTTTGTATAATGCAAAGGTACAACAACATTTCAGACTCTGTGACACAGACACACTCTGGGTTTTAGACCTTTATTAATGACATTGCACAATTTTCCACATGCTCACTCCTTTATTTGCTTTAACGGTGTTTATGGCAGACATGTTCAAGACATATTATACCTTTATTAATAGGTTAGAACAATCTTTTTTCAGGCTCACTCACTTATGTTATATGACAGTGCCTGCAGAGATATTATTCCAGACATATGTTACCTTTCTTAATGGGTTACTACACTCTTTTTCTGCCTCTCTGACATTTTTATCTGACAGTAAATGCAGAGGACTTATTCAGGCAATTCTATGGCTGTTTTATTGGACTACAACACTTTCTTTCATGCTCTCTCCCATATTTTATATAACAATACATGCAAAATAATCACTAACCTGCTTGGTGGCACAGCCTTAGCAGCCTATCAGCATAGGCTTGCTGATTCATAGCATGGTCACCTGCAGCTGTAAAGTAAATGAAGGGATATTGAGACATACCTATCCGTTATACATACTCCATTATCAATTCTTACATACTGCAATCCATGGCTACATACTCAGTTGTGGGCATTCTGCATCACACGGGCCTCCTGTATCCACTGGTTCAGGTGGTCCTGCTTTCGTCTCTTCAGGTCTGCATGGTGGTGATGGACCTGCTCACCAGTGCGAGGAACGCCTGTGGCACTGGTGAGGTCACGAGCTAACCGGTTCCAAGCCTTTGCCTTGTACTCCATCCCATGGAACTGGCCCTGCAGGAGTCTTGACTCGTGACAGTGGACAAGGAGCCAAACCATGTATTTGGACTCCTTGATGCCCCAACATTGCGCTCGGAAGCGTGAACCCTCTCCTGCACCTGCCATTCGGACTGTAAATGTGAGCTACAATCAGTTATGGTGAGTATTCCCGCCTATGGGGCTTACATATGCCACATTTCCTGCACATTTTTGCGATTGACCATTTTGTAAAATTCTCGGCTGACTGCAGACCTGCTTAGTAATGGTTAAACTACCATTCGTAAGTATATGAATGTTAATAGTGGCTGCTTCCTCTATGTTGTCATAGCTTAGTGGTGCTGTACTCTGATTATGATGCACAGGGTCCTGGGTTCGAACCTTGTCATTCTTTTATTTTAATACTGTCTAGACAGGCTAGGGGGTGTGGCTGTGTTTAAGCAACTTAGCTCTACGTTGCTCCACGGTGCCCTACTTTGCCCTGGTTGATGCGGCGCACACGTCCACGCAAACACATTGCGCTGGGTAAAGCGCTTTTAACCTTTGGGCAACTCTATTGCGCTGGGTAAAGTGCTATTAAACTATGGGCAACTCTGTTTAGCTGGGTAAAGCGCTATTAACCTATGGGCAACTCTGTTTAGCTGGGTAAAGCGCTATTAAACTATGGGCACCTGTGTTTAGCTGTGTAAAGCGTTGCTTAACAGCAGGCTATTATATATCTGGGTCCTTTAAAAATATTTAATTTGTTCACTGATACATTTCCCATGTCACTGCTTTTAATAAAATTTTAATCATATATGTCTGGTATTATTTCAAATACTGATTTAAAACATAAATAAGAAGGGTAGTGGTGGGACTCGAACCGTGAATGCCTTCCCTTTGTGCATACACTCTACCATTACGCTATAGCTATTTGGTGTGATTTGTATAAACATTCTTTCTTATGCTCTTCCATGTCAGAATTGCTAACTCTAGCTAAGCAATGGGCACACCCGTGCACACACTCGCAAATACGGGAAGCTATATCATGGAATTAAAAAAATATATATACTTATTTACTTTATATAAGTGTGATGGGGGTTTACAGTGTCAGGGAGTGTGGTGTTGTGTGCAAGTACATTTGAGCGAACTCGCTCTTGTGTTTTGACATTATGCTTTTTAAAACCTTGCAGGAGTGTGCACATTTAGACTGCTCGGCAGTCAGACATGCCCCCTGCTTTCCTACTCAGTCCATATAAGAGTTACGGTTGAGTCAGCGTGCCCTCATGAATATTCATGGCATGCTGACGTCAAACCGTTCAACTGCAGCCTCCGAGTTAAGACTTATTAAGTCTTACACGGAGGATTAGTGAATCCGGGGGTTAATATTTTATTCGAATACTGACAGTTATACATATATATAGTTATTTATAAATATATTTATACATTGCACACAAGGTGTTTATTTATTCATTGCTTTAGCCTTTAATAGTTTTTCAGGATAATTTTAACTTTTGAGCTGTAGCTTTTTGATTGTTTGTCACTTTAAGAATGATGAAGAAATGTTAATGCAAAAAGAATTGTCATCTGCTGAGTCCTGTTGATTGGTTCCCATGCTGGGAAGGGGTGTGGTTTTATAAGTATAAAATGTGGTTTTAAATGTTTTTAATTTATTCTGGGGAAAGTTTCTGAATGAACAGAAATGAAAGCACTTAATTTTACTGTGTCTCATGGATTAATAAAACAGTGTTGGTTGAACATCTCTTCCTCCGTGTCCTTTTTCTACAATCGTTGGTGTTGGTTCTTGTTTTTTGTGGCAGTTATAACTTTGCAAGTCTGGTTTTGCTCTGAAGAAATTCTATCATATTAAAGAATGAAAGTGATTAGCTACTCCTATATTTTTTTTCTTTGTGTACAATTTGGTGGATGCTGTCTTAATCTCCATCTGGTTAAAACTTTTGCAATGTTTCTAAAGTGCGCTTACTGTCAGAGAAAGAATGCAGGCCAAGAGATATGATAATAAGTAACCAGAAATTTCTGGTGTGCTTGGAGAAGTAGCATAGTTACAACAACCATGCTAACTATGTAGCTAAGACAGTCCAAGCAAATTGCTTTTTCTGTGCATTTACAACTGTGTAGTGCAATATAATGTCTGAGTGCTGGGAGATTATACTTCAATAAAGATCAAGGACAGGATTCAATGCACCCTACATGGTTCACTGAAACAATGTGTACATCACATGCAACGTGCACATGATAGCATGCCAATATGTATTCAGTAAGTGGCTCTACATGAGGTGTAGAGCCACACAAACATGGTAAACATTGTGACATGCTAATTACTGCATAAACAGCTGAACTGGATGCTAATCAACCAATCCAAGATTGCAGATATTCAACAATCTATAAAGCAATCATGTGCATCTAGTGTAGTCTTTTGCCTTGTACTCTAAAACGTATTGAAATACAGCCACAGAAACTACACTGGAGAAAAATATTTTAGGGGCTGCTGCTGCTTTTCTGCATGTGTATCTGCAACAGGTTCAAGTCTATACTGTTATTGTTGCTGATAGGCCTCAGACAAGAAGGATAAGGGTATTTAGACCCTGTTTAACTTTTCCTGGTCTGCATTAGGTAGAAATAGCAGAGCGCACAACCACACTCCAGGAACTCTGGAACCTCTGTCATCCTCATCTATGATCAAGGCCAAACCAAGGGGAACCAATATCTGTGGAGAACAAGTTAATTGTAGCTTTTGGAATATTAGCTACAGAAACCTTTCAGTGATAAACAGGGGACATTCTGGGGAGCCAAGCATCATCATCCATGATCCTGCACCAGTTCCTGAAGGATATACTGCAGCATGCCAGTGGCTATATGTATCCCCCTACCCTGGAGGACAGAGCAACAACTACGCAAGAGTTCTACCCTGTAGTACACCTCCTTGAAGTCTCAGGTGCCATAGACAGCATGCACTTTGAGATCAAAGCACCAAATGGGGAACAGGGAAGGGTGTACAGCATCAGAAATAGTTCCACTCTATTAACTGCCAGGTCATTTCTAATGCTAGGGGAATCATCCTGAATGAGTGTGCTGGCATCCCTGGCAATTACCATGACTCCCATATCTGGCACACCTACCAGGTCTACCTGAGGATTTCCAGGGGTGATGTCACACAAAACCATTTACTGGGGGATATAGTGTAGGCACTTGAACCATGACAGATGACTCCCATCAGAAATGCACACACACCCATGGAGGAACACTATAACGAGGCACACACTCAAAGAAGAAATATCATAGAACTTGTGTTTGGGCTGTTGAAGTCATGGTTTCAGTGCCTAGGTATATTGGGGTTCTCTGCAGTATGATCCCAGTACGTGTGCCAACATTTTCATAGTCTGATATATCCTATAATATTATCCTGCAAAAGCAGCTGCAGCAGGAACACCAAGGGCTAGGAGCAAATATTCCATCATCACAGGCAGGGTCATCATATCCACACACAGGTGAAGAGTCAGAGATGGAGAACCTCCAGCTGCTGAGGATTTAGGTGGATGCAGGACTGCACCATATTCCCTCATTCTGGCCATCAGTCAATGGATAGTGCACATGCTACCCACATAAGAGGTACAGTTTTCATCCTATGCACATATATAGAGTAAAATTGATGCCAAGCAACCCTCACAACCTTTACTTACCCATGTAATGGCTGCGTACTGAAGCATCAGAGAAGGTCACCCCAAATGGCAATAGTTGTAAGTGCAGGACTATTGAGTAAGTGTTGAATCTGTAATAGAAAAATAAATGTGTGAGGACATGAATGAATGGCAAATGCCTGAATACTGTTACTTGTAAATTCCAACAATTATATCAGTATGTGACATGACTGACTTTTGTAATATATATTTAGGCAGTTACAGGCCTCAAACATTTAAAATATCCAGTATTGAAAAAGCAGTTCAAAGTCTACTTATCCCAAAATGTTTATATGTGGAGCAATAAGCATGACTACTATATCAACAATTTCAAAAAAGGTGTCACAGCACTACAATGCTGTAATAATTCAGAAAAAAATCCAGATTACATCACCAATACATATCCTAAGCATTCCCTGAATCCAAAAGACAGAAACAAGGAGCTGGCACAGTTATCATCATTTGCAGAGGGTGTGGGGGGGAGCAGAGGTCAAGGCTGACACCAAAGTAGTGAGTGTTTGAGAGTAAGAAACACAGGCAGGCAGGAATGTAGGTAATATCAAGGGGCCACTGAGACAGGATGACCTGCAGCCATCATTAATGCCTCATGTAGCTAGTATGTGGGAAGTCTGTAAGGCACTGTATCTAAAATGTGTGTGTGAGTGTTGCATGAAAACAGCCAAGCTCTGTGCTAGCACTACATTCTGGCATGTCAGAGAGACATGCATGTTAGAAGTAGCAGCTCAGCAATGTCACCTCTGACTGCAAGGACTGACTCTTCCAGGAGCCATAGTCAGTTACGGTGGAGTTACCTGAACATGAATGATGTCTGCTGGATAAGCTCTTCTCACAATTATGCCCACGTCCATGATCCCATGGCCTACCAAATCTGGTTGTGGACACCTCAACTACTGACAGAGCAGTGGAAGTGATGCCACTACAGGAGTGGGATTGGGTATGGCCACATCGGCTAACTCCAGATGATACGGCAGGCCTATGGCCACATGGATGTTGTTTCCCTCCCAGCAGATGTTCCATCACAGACACTGCCCGTTCCAGTGTGGCATTCATCTGTTCCATTGAATTGACCACACAGTGAAGGCAGTCATGCACGTCAGATTCCACCACATCTAGAACCCTAACCATGTCCTTGGAGGCCCTAGTGCAATGTGCCTGTGCCTCTAATGCAGCCCTTTACATGCATCGAGTAGCACATAATGACACATCAGCATCAGGTGGAGGGCAGACAACAGGCCTCCTCTGAACACCCCTACCAATCCTCCTGCATTGCACCTTGCCCATGCTTTGACTACAACCAAAGTCAATCGTCACTAGAACTGCAGTAACCATCCTACTCTGATCAACTGTGTCACCCTCACCCTGTCCACTATCTAAGTGATCAGTGGAATGGGTATGCATAGACATACCAGCTGTGTCTGAAGAAAATCCAGGGGATATGTGATTCACAACCTCAATGTCAGACTGAACTTCTGCACCCCCTGACTCTGCCTCCATTTGGGCACCATCATCAGAGCCTACTGATACTTCGACATCAGGTGGTAGGAGTTCTACACTTCCACTGTCAGGATCACCTGTGATAATAAGCAGCAAACGCAGGAATGAAATTGCCAATCCCATAAATATCAACCCAAAATATCTGAACAAAAAGTAACACTGATCACACAATTGCAGATAGTACAGCAATATAGACAATCATTACACCCTCCTCATACATACAGACAATATGTCTAAATAATTCTTTGTAATAAGAAAAAAAAAACATTTACTTACCATGTGCAGATGTCTCAACACTTTGCAGGGAGAGGATGGGCCTGTGAAAGGATAACCATTGGATGGTGCAGTGGTGCAGCGGTAGCATTGTCGCCTCACAGCAAGAGGTTCTCTGGTTTAATTCTCAGCAGGAGTGCCTTCTGTGTGGAGTCTGCATGTCCTCCCTGCATTTGTGTGGGTTTTCTCTGGCTGTTCTGGTTTCCTTTCACGTTACAAAGATATGCATCTCGAGAGTTTCTCCTCCAGCCTCTGATGAAAATTGGCTTCATTCCAAGTTGGGCTTACCTGGTAAATAAATAAATTACAATGGGGATAGCACAGGTCAGTGAATACATAATCAGCTATGTGTCCTGTAGGAAACAACTCTAACTGAAACTTGTCTGAACTGTTCCCCCCACCCCCATATCTATTGCCCCACTCTCTGGTATAACTATGAATTATCTATAGGTACAGAAATAAAACATTCATCACAAGCAGTAGCAACCAAATTATATTTTAGTCTACAAGACAATATCATGATGCCATATGTAAGCCTACCGGAATCTGCTCCTGGGACACACCTGGCCTCCCAGACATGTCAGCATCAGCATCAATCACACAGTGTGAAGGCTCCCCTAAGCTGTTGAGATCTGTGTCAGTGAAAAGAAACTCCTCATTTTGTGTCAGAGGTGGCTCAGTAGCTGGGCCACCCACTGTAGCCAGCTGTCCTTAGGCAACTGCAACCATACTCCTCCATGCTGATAAAATCATGTTAGTGACCTGATGCAACACTTGATCAAAACTGCGGCCATAAACACAAATGGCATTAACATCAGCAACTGCCTAGTTCCAAATTTTCTTTCTGGCAGTCAGATCCCCCCAGCCTCTCTCAAGCCTGGATGATAACTTTATTCCCAGCAATAATAAATGGGGGGTTTCATGGATTTGCTGGCTTGGGTGCCATATCCTATGCAGCATAAACAGAGAAAGACAAAATCCAATTAATAGTACATATGTAATATATGTTTTCCAAAAAATAATCAGGCTGTGTGCCCATTGTCAACAGAACGCACTTGAAATGCACTTCTCATGTAGAAGAGCAGAATGGTAGGTTGCCCCCCTCCAACAAAAATGTAAAGGTCTGGATCAACACATATTCTGTCAACATTCCTATACTTAAGACTGCAGTTATATCATTGATTACTGGATGACAGTTATCATTGCTAAATAGTCAAGAATGCAAATCAGGAATGCCAGTCCATTTTCACTGTGCCGACCACTGCCGTGGAGGTTGCCCTGGGTCATCTGAGAAGCCTATCACCACTGTCAGACAAATGTATAGCCCCATGCATTAGATGAAAAACATATTTACAGTTCTCTCCAATCCCAGATGAAATTGCAAAAGCAAATGGTAAGAATATAATTGTGCTGTAAGCATAAACTGTCTATCTCATAAATGTAAAGCCCTGCAACAACTTCCTTTGCCAACAGCAAAGTATAATAAGTGCATATAGATCAAATTCCATTTTTCTACTGGCCATATAATTTTTTATTTTATTATTTTTATTTATTTTACATTTGTTAACCGGGCTAGTCTGGCTGGATACATGTCCATTTTCAGCAGAGGCCCGAGGAGAAAAGCTCCATTGACATACTAGCAAGCTACAATAAAAAGATCAAACAATCAAATAACAAATATCAAAAACCAAAGACCCAAACAAGCGAATTATATAAACAATAATAGCAAATAAAGGAACAATTGTTATGTAGTTTAGTGAAATGCTGAGGGATTATAAACAGGAAAATAAAAACTGAGAGGCAACCTTCTTTTGAATGATTGCTAGAGTAAGACTGCTAGTAAATGCAGAAGACTGGTAATAGACTGACATATGGAGAGTCAAATATAAATTACCTATGTACAATTTAGAATAGAAATAAGTTGTGCCAGGGCACTAGTATAAGGTAGGGGATAAACATAGAAGAGATTAGTAGAAAAGGTAGGAAAAGAACAGATGACAAGATGAAGTGATATAGCATGTAGATGGAGGAACTAGGAAGTGTATGGAAGGAAGAGAAAAGAAATTTTGAAAATGGGTCAGTAGAGGCATAATTAAGGGTAGAGAAGCAACCAGTAGAAGTGAAAGGGGGGGGGGGGCTGGAAAGAGGAGAAAACATTGATGAGCTCAGTCAGGATTAGCGCATGGGCATAGCCAGTGGGTTTGTAAATGGATTCTTATTTGTTTTTTGAAAAGGTGAGGTGAGCTTAGGGTGGTCAGGTCTATGGGGAGTTTATTCCAATAAGATCATACAGTATTGGCAAATAAGAAGTCACCTGCTTTATTGTGGGATTTGAGAGTAGTTACTAGAAGCTTCCTGGCTGAGCGAAGGGAAGTAAGATTTTTATATGGGGTGATGAGGTTATTTAGTATGGGTGTATTGGAGGGGTAATGTAGAATTTTATAAGTTAAGACTAATTGATGTAGAAGTATTATGTTCTGAAGTTCTAGCCAATTAAGTTGTTTTAGATTGAGACAGTGATGCGTATGGAATGGGGAACCTGTGGCAAACCTGGCAATACTGTGGTACGCTGTGTTGAGTTTTTGAAGATTAGCTTTAGAGAGGTTGATAAATGATGGAGAGGCATACAATAGTGTGGAGATGAGGTGAGTTTGGGCAAGAGACACTCGGGTAGTAGCAGTAAGAAAGGGCTTTAGTCTATACAGGGCACCTATTTTTTTATTAACAGTCTTCATGGTCAGATCAATGTGGCAGTTAAAGCTTAGCTGATTGTCTATAGTGACGCCCAGTAGTTTAGTGGAATTATCAGGGGTAATGATAGTGCCATTACAGGACACAATGGAAAATGAGATAGGGGCAGATTTAAGGGTGGGGGTGAAGAGTAGTAATTTGTTTTTTTTTTGGGGATTAAGGAGGAGACAGATATGTTGGAACCATTTTTCTGCTGCTGTAAAGACATTTTGGGTGGAGGAGTGGAGTTTTTCTGGAGATAAAGCAGAACAGATGAGAGTAGAATCATCTGCATATTGTATACAAGTGGATGTTGGGAGTGAAGTAGGTAGGTTATTTATGAATATGGAGAAAAGGAGGGGGCCTAAGATGGAGCCTTGTGGGACACCGATGGTGACAGGGAGCTGAGAGGATAGATGGCTATCCCAGAGGACTGCTTGTTTTCTATCTTTTAAGTAAGAGTCAAACCACTGTAGTGCTAATGAATCAAGTGAGAGGGATTTTAAAGTATCTAGGAGAAGTTGATGGTTAACCATGTCGAAAGCTTTAGAGAGGTCAAGGAAAAGTGCAGAGGAGTAAAGGTTGTTATTGCGGTTTTGTTGATCACGTCTGTGAAGGAGAGAAGGGCAGTGGAAGTACTGTGGTGGGGCCTAAAACCATGTTGTGAGTCTACGAGTAGGTTATTTTGTAAGAGATGATATAAGAGTTGATGGTGAATGCAACGTTCCATAATTTTAGATAGTGGAGATAGAAGGGCTATTGGGCGGAAATTAGAAAGTTCGTTGGAGTTGCCTCCTTTGTGGAGGGGAATGATATGGGAGATCTTCCAGCAGGAAGGGATAGTGGATTCAGTTATAGTTCTGTTAATTAATATGGAGACTGGGTAAGCTAGTTCATGTGCGGCTAGTTGCAGATATTCAGCTGGTAGTTTGTCGGCTGAAGGGGTGCAAGGTTTAAGTTTAGAGAGTAACTTACGTATGTAGGTAGTGGAGACTGTATTAAATTTTAGTGTAGAGGTGCTGTTTAGAGGAGGGGTTATTTGAAGGGAAAAGGGGGGAGTCATGGTGTTTGCTAGAGAGGTGACTGTTTCAGAGAAGAAGTTGTTGAAGGTATTGGCTATTATATTGGGTTGGGTCTGAGCTAGGCTAGCTGGTGTAGGTGTTTTGGTGTTCCCTGGATGGAGCAGTTTATTGATTCCTGACCAGAAGTGTTTGGGGTTTTGATTTCTGTGTTGTTGATACTGAAGGTAGTAATTCTTTTTATCCAGGTAGGTGAGTTTCTTAGTAGTATTTCTCAGGTGTTTGTAATTTTGATGGTCAGATGGGTTTTTAGTGGATCTCCATTTTGTCCATAACTTATTTCTAGCTAGCATTGTTTGTTTGGTTTTTTTGGAAAGCCAAGGGGCTGCTTTAGAGCCTATTCTAATTAATCGGGATGGTGCATTATGCTGGAGAATTTGTAGGAAGGTGTTGTTGAAATAGGTAACTGCTTCATCAATTGGGAGGTGTTTTAGAGCTGACCAGTTATATTCTTTGAGTTCATTACAGAAAGAAGACAGGTTAAAATTAGTTTTGTTGTGTACAGTACGATAAGTAGCCTGTTTGGGATTGTTATATTTTTGTTTAGTGATGTAGGTGAGGAGATGATCGCTGATATTGTCAGGGAGTGTTCCAGTTTTATAAGAGAGGGGATTGTTGTTGATTAGTATCCAGTCTAGAATGGATAGTTTATTGGTAGATTTGTGTATTCTAGTAGGGGAGTTTATGGTTTGTTGAAAGTTAAAAAGATTAAGGTGAAGGGTAGGTTTGGGAGAGATACAGGAGTTCCAACCAATATTAAAGTCTCCTAAGATTATGGTTTCCTGAGGGAAGCTACAGGAGACCCAGCTAAGAATATTTTCTAGTGTATTTGAGTTATTGCCTGGAGGGATGTAGGAGCATATTACGTAAATGGCTTTGTTTTTATTCACTTGGAGTTTGGTACAGAGTATTTCAGCATTGACTGGGGAGGGGGGCAGGGAGTCAGTTAAGGCTACCTGTAGTTGGGATTTGTAAAGTAAGGCCACTCCCCCACCCTTTTTGTTAAGGCGATCCTGCCTTAGGGTACTATAACCTGGGGGAGTGAATTCGTTATCTTTGGTACCTGGTTTAAGCCATGTTTCAGTGAGACAGAGAATATCAAAGGCATAGAAATCAATTAAAGCATGGAGTTGAGTGATTTTATTGTTGATGCTACGAATATTTAGGTGAGCTATAGTGAGGGAGTCATTAGAAAAAGGAGAACTAAGATTGTTGGCAGTGTGGTTAGAAGTGGTGTGGGTAAGAGGATTATTGGGGCCAGGGTTGGGGTGGATGTCCCCGTGTATCAGTAAAAGTGTTTGTGGAAATTGAAATATCTTTGAGATTTTGTAGGGTATTAGATAAAGCCGTCTAGTGGTTAGAAATCTGTTATGGTGTAATTTGTGGTAGAGAGGGGGAAGGTAGGGACAGGAAGATAGGATATTAATATGTGTTTGTTTGGCTAGAGGAAGTAGAGATGTTGTGTGTTTGGCTAAATTAGGAGATTGGCAAAGGGTTAGATATTCGTAGGAAGTAAGAGTATAGTAAAAGAGAAGGATGTTAAGGAGTAGTAGAGGATACAGTAGTTTGAGGCTTAAAGGCATGTTAATAGTGGGAAGAGGTTTGTAAGTTAGTATTAGATGGTGTAGGGTGGTGGAGAGTGGGGTGTGGCAGTTACATAGGAATCAGGAGAGTGGGTGAGGTGCTAAGTATGAAGTAAAGAGTTAATTAGTGAGAGTGGGGCAGGAAGTGAGATAGGTTGTGAGAATGTTGGAGGTGTGGCAGAGGAAGTATAAAGGTTGGACCCCTGGGGGTGGGTGGAAATTGGGGGTAGGGAGGGGAGCGGAGTGAGCCCGCAGGGCGAATGGAGCGGGGCAGAACAGAAACCACAGAAGAAGAGATGAGAAAGGAGACAATCAGGTGTGCAGGTAAGTGAGATAGGAAAGGAGAAAGTCAAGCTGGACAGGATAGGGAAAAGACTAGAGAGCACTGGAAGTTAATAGTGTTAGATAAACATAGAGGCAGTGTAAAGCATGCAGAAGGAGGGCAGGAGGAATGAGAGAGGTAAGGAAGAGTGATTGCAGGTTAGAGGTATGAAATGCAGACTAGATTAGGTGGCAGATAGAAGGGCAGTAGGGTAGAGAGTGGAGGTAACAACGAAGAATAAGGTCAAAAGATAAGCCTTGCAGTCCAAAGAAGGGCTAGAAGGAATCAAAAATAGGAGCAAGGTAGTAGCCAAGAGAGGATGGTATCCTGCTCTAAGGCTCAGGTGGGAAACAGATAGTGAGAAGGGGACGAAAAAGCAGGATATGGTAGTGTGGAGGCAGAGGGAAAAAAGTAAGGTGTAAAAAGGCTGGAAAAGGAAGAGTATCCAAAAATAAGGGGGAAAGGTAAAGACCGAGAGGTAGCTGGCTGTTGGAGGCTAGAGTACTGAATAGCTGTGAACTCTTTTAGGGTACCCAATGGGAGTCAAACAAATCAACATTAATGGAGTCCAAATATACATTCAATTCCCAGAGAGGTCAGTGTAGGTTCAGATAGTCCAAGTTGCATTCACTGTAGGAGGACCGAGGTCGTCAGACACAGGTTAGGAGTAGGTTATGGTAGGAGTACAGCTAGAGCTTGGGGCTGTGGGGAAAGATGAGGGGAAGGTAGGGATAAAGAAAGAGAGCAAAAGGAGAGACAGTGTTAGCACAGGTACAATAGCAAAAAACAATAACACAAATTAACAGTGGTGGTCTAGAAAAGGTAACAACAATCTAATTCAGAGACCTGAAAAGACATTAACACAGGGTATCATGTATATTCTCTTTCTTCTGAATAAGTAGCAAAGTAACAGTCATAAAACACATGTACTTATTTACTAGCAAGGAGTTTAAAACATTAGAAGGAATAGAACAGTCATAAAAAACCTCTGCATAAACCCTTCAGAGAGATTGTAAAGGCAGGCAGGCCAGGTACTTATATTCATATGTCGCTAGAGGAAGGAGATAAGTGAAGAAAATCACTTCAAATAAACCTCTTTCGTGCTAAAGTACTCAGTAAGGTACTCAACTATGTGTGGAAAGCATAAGCAGAGTAGCTAGATAAATCAATTGAAAAGTAGTAGAAAAGCATGTCGCTACAGATAAAAAGATTGTAGATAGTACTCTGTTTAAACTCTCTCTAAGGAGCTTCACTATGTGTGGCAATATAGGCAGTGTAGCTTCAGGTAAATACACTTAGACATAGTAGAAAAGCATGTAGCTACATCTAATACAATAACAAATATTTGTATGTGTGGAGAACATAGGCAGTGTAGCTTCAGATAAAATCCAAGTAGAACTTATTGGAAAAGCATGTCGCTATAGCTAATACAGGTAAAAAATATTAGTAAAAGCAAGTAACTGTAGTAGAATAGCAAGTCGCTATAGGGGGAGGTAGGTGAGGCAAACTCGTCAATCACCACTTTCGCGCTAAAACGCGAAATACAATAGAATGCCTTAAATTAATCAGTAAAGAGCTACACTATGCGTAAAATAACATGGGCAGTGTAGTCTAAGTTCAAACAATTACAAATAGTGGACATGCATGTTGCTACAGATAAACAATTCAAAATAGTAGTATGCCTAATGCTCTCAGTTGAGCGCTTCACTATGTGTGAAAGCTGAGGCAGAGTAGCTTAAGAAAAAGCTATTAAAATAGTAGAAAAGTGTGTCGCTACAGAATAGAACCCTTAATAGTGGTAGAAATGCATGTCACTAGAGACCCCTTTGAACTGCTACTAGCAAAACAAGTGGGATAGTTCTGCGAGTGTGGCGTATTTTAAAAAGGCAAAGGTACAACAGACAGCGTGGTTGCGCCTGAAAGCCTTATAGGGAAGTACACAGCAATCAACAGTGCATCGCAGAGTAAAGCATACCAGCTGAAATAGTTAGTTCTGACAAATAACTGGAGTAACAGCGACTAAAAAAATACAGAGCAAGTGTGCGTAGGATCAGTAAAGCGATCCTCGCCTAGAAAAGCAATGCTTAACGTACTCAGTGATTGAAATACAGATAGTAGCCTAGACAGAAGCGTTCTGAAATACGATTAACAATTACAGTAGTTCCAATAAGATACAGCAGTGAAACCCCGGTTAGGGGCAACAATAAACATTAAATGTAGTTCACAAATGGTATCTCCGTTTAGAGTAAGCCTACCTGAGCAAGCACGCAGTACAGCAGCCACAGCAGCCAGAGAGGTTCAGGATAGTAAAGGGAGTGTCGTAGAATGCTGGTAGGGGTATAAGTAAACTCATGAAAGGTAGGGGCAGGACAGGGGCAGAGCACGGAGGTGTAGGGGAGGATGGGCGGAGCCAAGAGGTGACTGGGGAGAAAGAGAGTGAAGGTGAGAGGGGGAGTGGAAGGTAGACCACTCAGTAAAATAGAAAGAATACAGAGGTGGAACAGAGGGATTCCCTAAGACAGGGTCGTAGGCAAAGAAGGGGAGATTAGAAACCACAGAAGAAGAGATGAGAAAGGAGACAATCAGGTGTGCAGGTAAGTGAGATAGGAAAGGAGAAAGTCAAGCTGGACAGGACAGGGAAAAGACTAGAGAGCACTGGAAGTTAATAGTGTTAGATAAACATAGAGGCAGTGTAAGGCATGCAGAAAGAGGGCAGGAGGAATGAGAGAGGTAAGGAAGAGTGATTGCAGGTTAGAGGTATGAAATGCAGACTAGATTAGGTGGCAGATAGAAGGGCAGTAGGGTAGAGAGTGGAGGTAACAACGAAGAATAAGGTCAAAAGATAAGCCTTGCAGTCCAAAGAAGGGCTAGAAGGAGTCAAAAATAGGAGCAAGGTAGTAGCCAAGAGAGGATGGTATCCTGCTCTAAGGCTCAGGTGGGAAACAGATAGTGAGAAGGGGACGAAAAAGCAGGATATGGTAGTGTGGAGGCAGAGGGAAAAAAGTAAGGTGTAAAAAGGCTGGAAAAGGAAGAGTATCCAAAAATAAGGGGGAAAGGTAAAGACCGAGAGGTAGCTGGCTGTTGGAGGCTAGAGTACTGAATAGCTGTGAACTCTTTTAGGGTACCCAATGGGAGTCAAACAAATCAACATTAATGGAGTCCAAACATACATTCAATTCCCAGAGAGGTCAGTGTAGGTTCAGATAGTCCAAGTTGCATTCACTGTAGGAGGACCGAGGTCGTCAGACACAGGTTAGGAGTAGGTTATGGTAGGAGTACAGCTAGAGCTTGGGGATTCAATTCCCAGAGAGGTCAGTGTAGGTTCAGATAGTCCAAGTTGCATTCACTGTAGGAGGACCGAGGTCGTCAGACACAGGTTAGGAGTAGGTTATGGTAGGAGTACAGCTAGAGCTTGGGGCTGAGCAAGCACGCAGTACAGCAGCCACAGTAGCCAGAGAGGTTCAGGATAGGATATATTTCTATAGGTTACAACCTAAATGTCCTTGAATAATAGAAGGATGCTTTAGCAAAATAAGTGGTTCTCTAAAGAGAAATCTCCTTCAAAGAAATACCAATCTTCTGTTTTGTCTGAAAACAAGTTTCCTCACCTTCAAGTTCCCTAGCTACATGGCTACTTTTTCTAGTGTAGATTCAACCCTTTGAACACTCTGAAGATGCAAATGAGGTGTGAACACATTACAATTGCTGGATACCCCAAATGAGATGTGAACTCATTAGAATTGCTGAATACCAAACTATTGACTTTGTGCAGCATATGTAAACAGTGTAGCTGGTGCACCATTGTTAAGTACTAATGGCTTGCAACTGTGAATGATTAGCCTGAGTGAAGTAAAAAAACACAACAGCAGTTCAGTCACCATTCCATGCAGTAGTTGTGTCAGTGAGGTTGCACTTCTAAAGTGTGGAACTAACTGCAGTGAGCATTTAAATAAAACCAAAGACCACACATGTAACTTTAAGGCCATAATAGCATAACTCTACTGCCTTTCCTGAAAATTGTTATGTATTTGTATTTCACCTTGAAAGAAAAGTGATAGGATATGCACTAAAGATTGCATGTCTGGTAGTAAAGCAGAGATAAGGGAAGAATGACCAGAATACAAAAAGAAGACATAACTACATTTTTAAAAACATATTCATAAATAATTGTGTGATCACTCTTTGCATTATATATGTCGGCCATGCATGTATAACCAACTGAAAATGCCCAACTGTAGATATGAAATGTGAATTGCTTGTATGAACAAGATTTGAGTGGTGTTTTAAAGCTGTGTCAGTGGCAAAGAGAGATGATTCCCTACAACTGTGTTGTATAAATGCAATAGTCTGGTGGTTCAAACCCAGAGCTGTTTATTTGTTTAACCTTGTTTCTCTTTTTTATTATTTGTTTCCTTTACCATATGTGGAGCACATGGGATAATAATGACACAGTTAGCTGTTTGATGGCCTCTCCACCCTGAGCCAGTAATCAAGGAGCCTCTATCCTCACCACTGACACTGGTAAAAGATGATCACTAAAAACAGGATTGAATTAACACAGTATTTACAGAGGCAGTTCTATGTATCAAGCACAATTTCCCCCAAGAGCACACAGGGAACACTCTCCAGATCTTGGACTGGACTGTCTGTCTCCCCAGATCCCAAACAGGACTTACTGTAGAGCACTATGTCCCAGTTCCAAGTAGTTGACACACACACCTGGGTATTTGATTTTCACATACACACACTCCTGGGAAAGACTGGTACAGATTTACTAGCAGTACCCCTTCTACCCAGACTATAAGGTAATCACACTGCTACCAGTCAACCACTCCCAGGCTCTTACAAGGGTATCAAATTATACTGAATAAAATCAATACTAATAGAAATGGTAGAGTGTAAACAAAGTAGCAAGGATTTTTGGAGTGGCCACAGCATCAGTAAAATAAGCACAAGTGTTCTCAAGATGTTAAAAGTATTCTCTGAAAGACCAGCCACAATGAAAGGAATAAAATATTTAATAATAGTTAATAAAATAGAAACCACGGGATTACTAAATATCCAAGTACAATAAACACCAGAGTTCTAATCACAGGAGAAATAAACATAACACAGTTGGACAGATTCAAACAGATGCAGATAAACACTACTTAACTAATCTCACTGTATTTCATGACTGTCTGAAGAGTAACTAAATACAGTAAAGCAAGACTAGATGCTGAGATGCTTACTTCCACAAGGCAAAATGATGAGCTTCTCACTAGAACTGAACTGAACTGAGTGTGATAACTGTCATAGATCTTTTATATCAGGTTCCAAAGCAAACAAAACAAAACAAATTGCTGTTGAAGTTCTAATCTCTCAGTGCTGGTTACAGAATGACATCACATTTGATCACCTGACTCTGGTACAATACACACTCAGAGCTTTGGTAAGATCTATTGTAGTATCTGAAAGCCATAGAACAACCTCAAAAATGTCCACTCTTCCCTTCCAGAACTCCCTGCTTAAACATATACATTTAATCAGTTATAATAACACTGTTGATACATTTTTAACACAAGCATCTCTACAAGTAAGTGTGATAGTCAAATGGCACAAAACTATTTACTAAACTCCACCTGAATATGCTGGCATATGTTACACATGCACTGCCCTATTCTCCCTTGCACAGATGGCAATACCTCGCATCATCACAAGCTGCTTAAGGGGAAAACTGAACAATTTAATTCCAATTGCTTTATAAAGCACAAACATGTTTAGACGCATTGTGTAGCAGTCAGCAACATGGATGGTATTGACTCCAGAAATTATTCTTGTTATTTGACTGTATCTGTGGCACAAGCTGTAAATACATTGAGCTGAAAAAGAGAGAACATAGTTAAAGCAGAGTTGGTATCCCACAGTAGTCATTTTAACTGAGAAAGGATTATAATAAGTATGTACACAAGTAATATATGTTCACTATTGCCTTTTACATTAGTGTATTGTCTACCTATGCACAAATAGGTTTCACAATTTGGGAAAAAAAGAGGAGAATTTCATTTGATTCACCTTCCTTCGTACATACAGTCATCAGCACTCTGGATAGTACTAAGTGTGGAAAATACACTTAGTGAGCAGCTTTCCATGTGGTAGCAGGTGTAAGTGCAGTGACTCTAGGGCCAAAACACATGTGATCTGTTGTTCAAATACTACACATTCCACTTTTTAGTAAGAGAGTGCCACTGTATTTTTTCACAAAACTTTGATTATAAAAGTAATACTCCATATGAATAGTACATTGATGGACAGAAATGTATCATTAGTACTTGAATACAGATACTTTTGTAGGTATCATTCATATTATGTTTGTAACTAGTTTAGCATGGCAATGATGATTATGTAATAAAAATTCAGTTGCATATATCTGATGGGTGCAATAGTTTACTGACAATCATTTACACCCCTCCCTTAACCAAAGTATAACTGTAAAACAGAATGTATTGTGGGGTATGTATCATAACTCCAAACTCTATTACTTAATGCATGCAAGTCTATCCATTTCCAGTACATTCTTAGACATTATCCCTATATCAAACCTGAGAATGCATAAGCCAGGATATTTTAATGCCATAGACACAAAGGCTTCATCAAAGAAAAGCATCAATCACTCTTTAAGCTGTATATCTATAATGACTCTCTGACTGTTAGTAGGGACTTACAGCCATCTTACAAATAGTATAGCTTGTACCGGTGTTAGGATGTATTTTTCACAAATCACATATAGAAAGGAGAGTCAGGTCACCGTGAATGAAAAGATTTTGGGGGGTAAATACCTACATGAAAAATGTTCCATTTTAAAAAAATGCAAATGTGTAGAGCATCCAAACCTAATTTTGGGCACACATGTTCAGACAGGATGGCTTACATTTGTCAGGATCAAGTAAGAGAATGTTTGCAGCAGATATTTTGTGATATTTGACAAACACAAGGCAATATTTTTACCAGGTCAAATATTTTACAGTTCACAGATAGCAACATTCGATTCATCTCTGATGGTTGTTAATGTTAGGAGCATTAACAATAATTTTTTTTTTTTACTGGAAATTTTGCTATGTTCCCACAAGACTGATGTTGTTATTGTTTGTGAAACATGGTTAAAGAACAATGATGGTTAACCAGTTCTGACAAGGTATAAATGTTTTTAGTGTAACAGACATTCTAACAATAATCAGGTGGAGGTGCTATGATAGGGATTAAATATAGTTATGAGACCTGTGATTATTCCATGTTCATTGATAACACCAATATTGATAACACCAATACTATAAAATGTGTAACTGTGACCTCAGAACATTTAACAATTATTGGAATATATACACCACCAAAGTCAAGTGCTGATGACCTAGAGGAATTCATACATGTCCTGCATGAAACACAGGAAGGAAGAACAATAGTGGCTGGGGACTTAAATTCACCAGAAACAGGTTGGAATAATATTGATTCAACAACATTAGTAAGGAAATTATTCACACCATATGTTCACAAGGAACAACTGATTCAGATTGTAAAAAAAACCACTTACCAGGGAATGGAACATAGTAGATATTGTTTGTGTACCTAAAGAAATTACTGTTACTCCATGTCAGGTTTTACCACTGTTGATGTGCAGTGCTCATGGGGTTATAAAGGGTAATTTGTTACTAGATAATTCTGCCAAACTGAAATCCAAACCAATGTTATAGAACATTGATTGCACATTATATTTATTTATTTATTTATTTCCAGTTTGATTACCGGGGAAGTCCACTGGGCCAGAACGTACCCATTTTCAGTGGAGGCCCGGGGAGAAAAGCTCCAAAAGCAAAGCAAATACAATCTTAGTTACATGGTGTAAAAGGTAGTAATAAAATATATACATTTGAAATTACATTACATTGATACAGATTAGTAAAAAAAAAAAGCAAAAAACACACAGTATACTTCAAAAATCATCACATAGATTATATAGAAGAAAAACAGTCACTGTAATAATTAGAGTGATGCATTCAGTGGATAACTGCAAAAGGAATGTGAAAAGTTCCGATAGAGAAATTGTTTGAGTACAAAACAATGTGTAAAATCAGGATCTAGGCATACAACATCAGAGCAATATATTTCCATAAGAACAAGATAACCGATTAAAGTGAGAGTCAAAAATGCAGGAAACTGGAAAAAAAATGTTAAACTAGAAATGAACAAACTGGACAAATTAAACAGAGTTTGAGTAAAGATCAAGAAATAATGGGAAAAAAAATATATAGAAATATTGAGCATAATAAGAAACCATTTTATATATGCATAAGATGTAGAAGGAGTAAAGACATGCAAATTGACAAACTGTGTACAGATTCTAAAAACAAAATCTCTTGCAAAACAGTTTGGCTCCACAAATGGGATGGTACTTTATTTTAGTGCTATCCTGGTCATTTTAAATACTGGAATCAAATTAGATTATATTGAAAAAAAGAAACTATGCAAATTGGATCCAAATAAAGCACATGGAGGAAACTGAATTAGTAATAATGACCTGAGAACACTTCAGCAAGAACTTGCAGTACCATTAAATTTATTATTTACTAGGTCATATTTACTAATATGAGGAGATTCCTCAAGACTGGAGACATGCACTTATTAAAACTGTCTTTAAACGATAGAGGAGTAGGACAAACGCAGAGCCATATAGACCATTAAGTCTATTTTCATATCGTGGAAAAATAATGGAGAAGGTGATATTGGATACGTTATTTTCAGAACTGGAAAAGCTGGGACTTGAAACTATATATTATCATACATATGTTGAAAATGTATCTATTAGCACCTGTAACATGATTTTCTATAACAATATAATAATAGCTATGAATGCAAAATTATGCTGTGATGTAATTTACATAGATTTAACTCCAGCATTTGGCAGGGTCATGCATAAAGCACTGATCAATAAATTCAAACAGCTAGGCATTTATTTACTCTTGATAAGATGGATATCTGCATAACTTACAAATTGGACATGGCAAGTACTATACAGCAATCAGACAGGTAACGTTTTTGGTTACAGAGTATCCCACTGGGCTCTTTCCTAGGCCCTTACTTGATTAGATTGTACTCTTTCAGACCTATTTTTTTTCATGTGAGGTTTTCCAGCAGTCTGTATGCAGATGACCTAAAATTGGGAAAACTGAATACATGTGCTATAGATAGGGCATGTCTGCAAAATAATTTGACTAAATTAACAACCTGGGCACAGAAGAGTATTATGCATCAAAAACTAAGCATATGAGATTCTGGAGACATAAATTAAAAGGCGAATATTTAATACAGCACACAGTGATTTAAACTGTTGTTTCATTTAAGGACCTAAGTATATGGGTAGATCCAGCTTTGTTTTTTTTCTAATCATATCAACCAATTGGTTAATGACAGTTAGAGAACTATATGTTGTATAAAACAACTTATAAAGTGTTGGAAATTAGAAATGATAAAGTCTGTTTGTTAATCACATTAGACCTAAACTTCAGTATGGAATAACAATATATAAACCATATAAGAAAATAAGTATGTGTAAACTGGAAAGAATGCAGCAGAAATATACCAAGGGCATCCACTGATGTGAACATTTTAGTTATTATGAAAGACTAAAATATCTGAACTTGTACAGTATCTCTTATAGATATTACAGAGGAGATCTTATTCTGGTATATAGGGCATTTAAAGACAACTACCTCTGGGAATGTTTGTGGTTATCAAAAAGAGGAAGAGACTCATCAGGCAACCTATGTAGAAAATTCTATAGGAATGAAAAATGTACTAATTGGTTCTCTGAGAGAGCAGCTGATGTAAGGAGCAGACTACCAAATTACATTAAAGCAAGCACTAGGATGCATACTTTTAACAACAGTCTGGACACTTATTATGGGAGCAACTGTTTTGATATAGGCCAGAAGGACATTAATGCCCGTGTTTGAAATATCTGTATGTATGTATGTATGTATGTATGTATGATTGACAAGCACTTTTGTGGTAATCAAGAATAATCACCTATGTTGAAATGTATGCATTCTCTTTTACATAGGTTTGACTCCCACACTGTGCAAATTACATTTAACAATGTGTAAGTCCCCGCAACATATGTGCCATGTCATCCCATTTATTTTTATTTATTTTATTTTATATTTGTTGACCAGGATAGTCCGACTGGATGCATGTCCATTTTCAGAGGAGGCCCGGGGAGAAAAGCTCCAAGGGTAAGCAGATACGGCATTACATAATACCAGAATCACATATTACAAACAGACTATTTACAGTGATTACATAAGTAAGCAAGTTAAACAAGTTCCACAGATTAGATTTAATTCCGAGCGTAAGTCAGGATTAAATTAAATTACACAGTAAACTGGTTAACAGATTTTTACACATTTTGAAGAGAGTTAGCCATGCTTGATACATTGACATAGCCAGTTAAGTG
Source organism: Protopterus annectens (assembly GCF_019279795.1). Lineage (NCBI taxonomy): Eukaryota > Metazoa > Chordata > Ceratodontiformes > Protopteridae > Protopterus > Protopterus annectens. The sequence continues at coordinate 985,923,637 of NC_056725.1, read as the reverse complement.
CCAAATGTTGTCTGAGTCTAGTTTTAAATTGACCTAAGATAGAAAGTAAGGTAATGTCAGCTGGAAGAGTTCCAGGGTCTACTTACAGAGTTTGCAAAGAGAGAATCACCGGCTGTGTTATTAATTTTGCTAGTCTGAATTAGTAGTTTGTTAGAGGATCGAAGCAGTCTAGGATTGTTATAGGGGGTGATAATATTTTTAAGTGCAGGAGTATTGTGTGTATTATAGAGGATTTTATAGGCAATAATCAGTTGGTTATACTGGATTAGGCTGGGTAGTTCAAGCCACCCAAGCTGATTTAGATTGATTCAATGATGTGTCCTAAAAGGCAGCCCAGTGGCAAACCTGGCAATGTGGTTGTAGCAAATTGAGAGTTTGTTAAGGACAGTCTTGTTTAAATTCGAGAGTAGAAGGGATGCATACAGAAAGGTTGAATGAAGGTGAGAGCGAGCTATGGCAATTTTAGCTGGAGGGGCTAGGAAGGCTTTTATTCTGTAAAGTGACCCTAGTTTTTTATTGATGGTTTTGATAGTTTGGTTAACATGTAGTTCAAATTTTAGATTATTATCTACCATGACACCTAATAGTTTTGTAGAGGGGTCAGGGGAGATTATTGTGCCATCATTTGAATGTATGGTAAAGGTAAAAGCAGTAGACCTACGTGTTGGTGAAAATAACAGCATTTTAGTTTTTTGGGATTTAGGATCAGACGACGTTCAAAAAGCCAGTTTTCTATTGTATTAAAGGTGGTCTGGGTAGCTGACCGTAACTCTTTTGGAGATGTGGCCGAGCAAATCAGAGTAGAGTCATCAGCATATTGGATACAGCTGACTTTTGGGATGACAGCATAAAAGTCATTAATGAAGAGGGAGAACAGCAAGGGCCCTAGTATAAAGCCTTGTGGTACTCCAAGGGTGTTAGGTATTAGAGACAATTAGAGAGTTTGTTCTGCCAGATGACAGCCTGCTGTCGACCATTCAGGTAAGATTGAAACCATTGAAGGGCTCTAGTATCTAGGCAGAATGTTTGCAAGGTGTGGATTAAAAGTTGGTGATCAACCATATTGAATGCCTTGGAAAGATCCAAGAAGAGGGCTGAGGATATATAATTATTGTTGCGATTACGGTTTATGGTGTTGGTAAAGGCTGGGAGGGCTGAAGTAGTGCTGTGATGAGGACGGAAGCCATGCTGAGTTTCTGCCATAAGGTCATTCTGGATTAGGTGGTGCATGAGTTGTCTATGAATACATTTTTCCATAATCTTTGCAAGTGGAGAGAGTATAGCTATTGGCCTATATGTGGAGAATTCAGTAGAGCTGCCTCCTTTGTGAAGTGGGATTACATAGGTTATTTTCCAGATGGTGGGAATTTTAGCTTCTACTATGGTTCGATTGATTAGTATTGAGACAAGGTAAGCAATAGCATCAGCTGATTTTTGTAGGTACTCGGCAGAGAATTGATCAACAGAAAGTGTAGTGGGTTTTAATTTTTTGATCAAGGTACTGATAAGTGAAGTGGTGACTGGTTGGAAGCTGAACGCGAGCAGGTTTTTAGGGGTGGTACTTTCAGGACCAGGGGAGCTAGGAGGTAGTTGGCTAGCTAGGGCTTGAATTGTCTCAGTAAAGAATTGGTTAAAACTGTCAAAAACATCTCCAGGGGTTTTATCAATATTAGCAGCAGGGATTGGGGTTGAAGTTTGTCCAGGATGTAGTAGATTATTTAAACCTGCCCAAAACTTCTGAGGGTTATTTTGATTTACTGTCTGTAAATTACAGTAGTATTGTTTTTTGTCTTGTAAAATGGATTTTTTAGTTTCGTTCCTGGATTTCCTGGATTTAATGTGATCTTGGGGTCTTTAGAAGAATGCCATAAACCCCATACTTCGTTTCTAAGAATAATTTTGAGTTTAGACTCTTTAGAAAGCCATGGCACCGTTTTTGCCTTTGTTCTCTTTGAACGAACAGGTGCATGCAAATCAAGGATCTCAAGGAATTTGATGTTAAAGTATGCTACTGCTTCCTCTAAGGGGAGGTATTTTAGAATAGACCAATTACATGCATTTAGTTCTTGTTGGAATTTGGCAGGGTCAAAGTTTTTATTGTTTCTAATCTTTCTGAGTAAGGGTTGTTGGGAATTAATGGCTTTGTTCTTAATTACATATGTGAGAAGGTGATCGCTTAGGCCATCAGGGAGGGTACCAGAGGTGTACAGTTGGGGGTGACTATTTATGATTACCCAGTCAAGTATGTTTTCTTTTTGGTTGGGTATACCTATCCTGGTAGGGGTGGATATGATTTGTGTAAATGCATGCAGGTTAATATGGCTGGTTGGGTATTCTGAGGAACAGGTGCCCCAGTCCATGATAAAGTCTCCAAGTAGTAGGGTTTCTTGGGGGTAATGACATGATAGCCAGTGCAGTATATCTTCAAGTGTAGATATATTGTTACCTGGGGGAATGTACATACATATGATATTAATGCATTTATTTTTATTAAGTTGCAATTTGGTGGCAAGAATCTCTGAGCTATTAATCTGAGGTGGCTGTATTACATCTATGGTGACGTTCAACTCAGATTTATAGAGTACAGCTACCCCACCCCCCTTCCTGGAAGCACGATCCAGCCTGTGTATGTTGTACCCAGGTGGTAACTCTTCATTGTCTGTGGTGTTAGGTTTTAACCAGGTTTCAGATAAACAGAGAATCTCAGGGGAGTAGAAGTGCATGCAATTCATGTACCTTGTTATTAATGCTTCTAATATTGAGATGACAGGCTAGGAGAGAGTTAGTTGGCCTATTAATTGTAGGTTTGTAGCTTAGATTGCAAGTAGAGAGGGTATGTGTATCTGAAGTGGGTGGGCCAGGGTTGGGGTGAATATCACCACCAAGTATTAGGTTAAGTCTATACTTGGTGATGAACTTCAGGAATTTGTTTATTAGTTTGTGGTAGTGTTTGGGTCTAGAGTTAATGTGCCTGGGGTTGAGATGTTGATAGACTAAACAAGATGTTGGATAGGACCTGGTACTGTAAGTATGGTTGAAGGTGGGAGGATTTACAGCTGGGGTGATAGTATGGCCTTTCGGGACCTGAAATCCCGAGAGAAACTGGTTTTCATACAAGGTAAGGAGGTATGGTGCGAACAAGAGGAGTAGTAAAGAGGAGTATATCATTATTTATGATTCACCTAGTGAGTTAAGGAACTGTTTTACCTGGTGATGCAACACCAAAAGATAGAGAGGTGAGGTAAAGGTACTAGAAGGGGGATAGGAGAATGCCAGATGAAAGCTAATAGGTGCTATTAAAATGTTGGTAGAAGAATGGGGGTGGGAGGACTTATCCCAGATGAAAGCAGATAGGATCTAGAAAGTGGGGGAGTTGCTATAGTACTTTAAATTTAGAGGTACTGGGGTGGGAGGGAATTGGGGCCAGGGCGGGGACCGAAGAGAGCCTGAGTGTAGCGAAGGCGAATGTACAGGGCTATTGCAGTTTACAAGGTTTCCTAAGGTGTCCTAAAGCTATAAGGTAAGTATTATAGCTCTTAATGTAAGAGTTAGTTTACTTAAGTTACAGGGGAAGGAGGCAAACACTCAAGTAGAAAAAAGAGCCCCATGGCTGACCAAAATGGTGACCTGCTTAATTACACAGCACTGTAAGTGAAAGCTTAACAAATGCTTTTTGTGTGCACCCTACTCTTACTGCTTAAATGCTGAGAAAAACCGATCCCTCCAAAGTCGTCATGGACAGGTAGAGCAACATACGTGCCATAAATCAATGCCAAATGTCATATCATCATCATTGCTGTTACATAAACTCAATTTTTCTTTGTTTGTCAACTATTTCTTTTTGCCTACCATCGCACAAATATGACTGACATGGCTTTGCATATTTGCACTCTGGTCATAAAACACACTATCACAATTTGGCATGAAACCATTGCTACTGTTGTTGGAGGACCTTTGCAGACATTGCAAGAGATGGGAGGGATGATGCCAAATTCAGGAGAGAGAGGAGGGGTGCAGAGCAGTCAAAAATCTTTGTTGCATTCCTTATGAAGTGCAACAGCCATAGACTGCTGCAGAGGGACTATACCAGGTCTCAGTACAAGGCTGACACTTAGAACAGACTTCCAAGATGGCTGCACACTGAGTAACAGCTTAATTTCAACTATCGCAGTATGAAACCAGAAAACTCAGAACAGAGAGCTAGCAAACTTTTCTTTCTGGGTAATTTTCATTAACTGATTAGTAACTGCACTGCTGGGATGCCAGCAAAAAAAGAAATTCAGAGAACTTGAAAGAAAATCACAAAAGATAAGGAAAAGACACTTTTGGGAAGTATTCTGCAGCTATTCGGGAAAAAACAGTGCATGCTCCAGCTTTGGTGTAAGGCATGACTTCCAGTAACATAGTGGAAAAAATAAGTCAGCTGTACTCAGAGCTGATTAAAATAAACAAAATACTGAAAGAGTATATCAACTCAAATAAAAAGACTGGAAAAATTGAAGAAGCTTTAAACAGATATTCAGATGAGGTGATAAAACTGCAAAAATCAGAAGTTGAAATGAAGAAAAGGTTGGTTGGATATGAAACTGATCAATAAGAGATGTTTCAAAAAATAACAGAAATGCTATGGCTAGGCTTGTATAGACCCTAGGACCAATAGCCTAGTACCAACCTATGAACCTATTAGAGGACAGAGCATTTAGATAAAACCTAAGGTCTTCTGCTGTACCAGAGAAGCTGGAAGGAACAAGCTGTATTAATTTTATGAAAACACACATAAGCAACTGGACTGGTATTCCATAGAAGGAGTTGTTAACTGAAAGGGCACATGATATATATGGTCCAAACCTGGCTATAAGAAAGCAACATAGACCTTTAATAGTAAAGATGCAATCCTACCAGCAGAAAGAGTTGATTCTGACAAAACTGTGGCAGAAGGACGCAGTACTAAAAGAGGGAAGCTGTAAAGTGTTTGCGGAAAATAATTTATCACTGTACGCCAGGCAGAAGAGGAGTAACTTTATTCCACTAATCAGGGACTGTTAAGAAGCAGGCATGAGATTCAAGCTGCTGTATCCAGCTATTTTCAGAATATTTTTCCCTGGAGGGCCAAAATCATTTTTGATTCAGGACAGGCTAAGAAGGAAATACAAAAGTTTGTCCTACAAAAAGTGAGCTATAAAACAGAAGGAGATTCTGTGGCGTGTTCTTTTGGTAATAAAGCCCATAGAGAGACTATGTCAGTGAAACCTTTTCCAATGTTTCAAAGGAAAATGTTTGAGAGACAGAAAAAAGCACAACAGATAACTAGAAGAACTGAGAGCACACTGGAAATGAAGTGGAGACTGGATTTGGGAGATAGAGATAAACAGGAATAAAACAAGTGACTCAAAAATTGACAAAAAAGTGGGATTACAAAGCATTAATTATATTTGTGAAACATGACAGAACAAGACTGGACTTTTCTGACATTGTTAAACTTGTGTGGGGCTTCAAAGCATATGCCCTAGTTCATGTCATTAATGTTTTGAAGAAAATGTAGGCATGGGGAAGAGAACAGAAAGAGTTAACTGTAAGTAAAACAAAATTTTGTTCTAAACAGTAGTATTTTTATAATACATTATATCATCTGTGTGCTATAAAGTAAAGCTTTCTCAGTTATTTTGAGTAGAATAGAGATATTAAAGTAAATAGGTTCCCATGTTTTTCCCTTATTCTTTCTTTCTCCTTATTCAGTTTTAAGAAATGTAGGCACAGTAATGTAAAAAAAGTAGCAAAGCCTGGTCAGAAGAGCATGATACAGGAAAAATGTATGTGTTTTTTCTTACCCTTACATACGGGAATGAATGGATTAAGGTCGTGGGTTTGATCTAGTAACATGTTTTAAGAAGTAGCAAATAAATAAAAAAAAACCGAGAATATAATAAAAATCTTTCCTCTAGCAAATAAATCAGTGTTTGTAGAAGCAACTGTGTATCTGGTTCTCCTGTCTCCATGGAGACAATCTGATAAGGAGTAATACAAACAGAATACTTCTTTCCTTCAAAGGCTTTCTTTCAATGGCTAGGAGATAATGTTTTCTGAAAGCATTTAAATGCTTTCCCACTCTGGGAGAGGAATAAAGATAAGACAAAAACAGACAGAACTTATTAGAACTACAGGCTGCACCATACATCATAGCATGGATAACCTTCATTATAGGTTAATCCAAGCCTCTGAGCATGGCTGTCAGTCTGGGACAAATGTTCTTGTAAGGATGATTAAACTTTAATATTTGAAGATGTACATAGTTTTGTGCATTAGTATTAAATCAATAGGATTTAGAGGTGTTCTGCAGGTGTGTTTCTTTTTTTTTATTTAAGGGCTGTCACTAAAATAAAAAAAGTTTTGTAAGATGTGACATATATTCAAATGGATATGACAAGAAAAAACAGTACAAAAAGATCAGCCTACCAAACATTAGTGTATGCATGTAACACAAAAGCTGGAACTAGACATTTAAAAAAAGCTGTTCCACATAACAGTTGGGAATAATAACTCCATAACATAATGACAACACTTTCTATGTTATCTTTAAATGTAAATTGTCATATATATATATATATATATATATATATATATATATATATATATATATATATATATAGTGCATATAGATATACTACAGGAGTCACATTTGAAAAGAACTGAGCATGTAAATTTGATAAATAAATGTTTTAAGGATATTTATTCAGCAGAATATCTGGGACAAATGAAAACAGAATACTTATATTATTTGTAAGAGGAGCTCTAATGCTGATAGAAGAGAATAAAAAAGATAATGGTAGATTTGTAGTGGGGGCTACTGTCAAGGAAGGAGTATTACACTGACATGTATTGATATTCCACCTAAAACTGCTATAATGGAGCTTAAGAAATTTTGGGAGAAATAATTAGCTTTCAGCAGATAATATTACTTATAGGTGAGGACTGGCATTTAATTTGCAACATGGAAGATGTATCTGGGGGGGGGCAGAAGGAAAAAATAACAAAAGATGCTAGATTTTTGAAGAAATATATAACATATTTATCATGGAAGATGTGAATTAAGTAGTAAGAGTTCAAAGTGAATATATGCACTATTCCCCAAGACACAAACTCTAGGCTAGGCTAGACAGATCTTATATTTCACAGGAGCATGTGTATTTAATTGAAGGTTATGATACACATCCAGTAGCTATGTCAGATCATGTCCCAGTAATAACTAATATACAAATGCAGGGTAATGAACTAAAAATGAGACAATGGTTCTTTCCCACCTATCTGTTGAAAAGAGAGAAATTTAAGGAATGGGTATTGGAAATTATTCAGAAATTATTAAAGAACATGGAAGTTTCTTCTGAAAATATAGCTAGGGAGTGGGATAAAATTAAAGTGGAGCTTAAAAATAGGGTGGAAATAAAACAAAAAGAGATGTGGTTAAGAAGTAACAAGAATTATTTAGAGGGACTGGAAAAGGTATTCCAGAACAGAGGAACCTCACAAAACGAGAAGAGGAACAATTGCAGAATGTTAAATGCAAAATAAGGGATTATTTTATAATATGCATAAATTCAGAAAGACTGATATTAAGCAATCGCTTTTTGATAATATCTCCATGACTCAGGCAACAGAAAGTAGAAAGGGTTGTTACCAAGCTTAGGGAGCCTATAACAAGGAAGGATAACAAGAGATCCTGTAGAAGTACTAGAAATATTTAATCTCTATAAAGCAGTGAAATATGGAAATCAAGAAAGGGTACAAATGGAATGTTTATCAAGGAATTAAATATGCCAAGGTTAGAGGTACAGGAGGCTCAATAATTAATAGTTACAACAGGAGGAGATGAGATAAAAATGGCGATGTATAACCAATTAACAGGAAAGTCGCAAGGAATGGATGGTATTCCCGTGGAAGTTTGGAAACTAGGAGGGAAAAACTGGTAAAAACTTGAAAGGTTTTAATATTATTTTAAGAGGTGGAGAAGCACCAACATCCCAGAAGAAAGCAGTGGTGGCTGTAATACCTAAAGATGGTAAAGAGCCATCAGATCCAACTTCATATAGGTCCATTTTAATTCCACCCCATGATTATAATGTGTTTATGTCTATAATGGCTAGACGAATGGCAAAGGTGGTGCCAAAATTGACAGCTATGGATCAATGTGGTTTAGTGGATGGAAGTCAAACATTTGACAACATTAACATATCAATGATGATCCAGAGGGCAGCAGAATATAAGAAAATACTGCTGCTGTTGGTGGGTCTTGATGCAGAGAAAGCATTCAACAGAGTAAGCTGGGATTTTATGAGCAGGTCAATGGAATAATTTGCATACCCTGATAAAATTATGAGGTTGATTAGGAAGCTATATGAGTAATCAGAGGTGAAAATTAAAATTGGTGAGTTTCTCTCTGAAAATTTCTGTTTGAGCAGAGGAACCAGGCAGGGGTATCATCTTTCCACTTTGTTCTTTGCATTATAACTACCAGCAAAGAAATAAGGGACTCAGAAATTCAAGGATAAAATTGATATGGTAGTCAAGCAAAGCTGGCTTTATTTGCAGATGATATTATTTTATACCAGATAAAACCAGAAAATGACATTTCAGTGGTGTGAAACATTTTAAGGCAGTTTCAAGTCTTTTTGAGACAAAATTAATGATTATAAAACAAACACAGTAGCTGTAAACTATGTACTCACAAACACATTGGTTCAACAATATCCGTATTTAGGGGACACAATAAAATTAAATACTTAGGAGTATGAATTAAAATGGATTCTGATGTGGCAGCTAATAATAAGTGGGAAGAGACTAAACCACAGTGAAAAACTTCTCTAAAGCAAATTTCACACTCCTCAAAACTGAGGTGGAATCCTTCAAAGCCTCCGGGCCTGTGGAAAATATGGCCCAGACCGCAGAATCCTTTATAAATGCATTCTATGAACACCTTCAGGAATGCATGGATCATGCGATCCCAAATAAAACCAATACCCAATCCTCCAAAGGCAGACGTCCTGTCTGGTGGACCCCAGCCATAAACAAACTATACAATAGAAGGAGGAAGCTACTAAATGATAGAGCAAAATCCCAAAAAGGGAAGGCATCACTGATCAGTATTAGCAAAAAACTACGGGCACACATAAAATTGTCTAAGGCCAGCTTCAAGAGAAAAATTGCACAGGACACCAAGGATAATCACAAGGCATTCTTTAGTTATGTTAGGAACCTGGGTGGTAATTCCCAGATATGCTCAGAATTAGTCCAAAATGACAAAAAATACACCGAACCCACAGACATTGCCAACATCCTAGCTGACAGGTTCAGCGCAAACTCCCCCCCCCCTCCCCACCAAAAGGGCAAATATCTATCCCAGCAGAGTGCTGCCCCCCCGACATCTCAGATGCTCAGGTAAGAGCCGCCCTCTCCAAAGCAAAAAACACAGCATCAATGGGACCAGACGGTGTCCCGGCTGCCCTACATGAACTCCAAGAAGAGCTAAACCCAAACATAAAACTACTGTTCACTCTCAGCCTTACTACAGGATATGTGCCCAAAGAGTGGCGTACAGCAACAGTGGTCCCTCCCCATAAAGGTGGTGCCTCAACGGATCCTGGAAACTATCGCCCCATAAGTCTGACTAGCTTGGTCTGCAAAGCTATGGAAAGGATCATCATGGACCTCATAAATAAAGATATTGGGGACCTACAAACACTGGATCCTACCCAGTTCGGCTTTGTTAAGGGCAGATCCTGCCTCTTAAACCTGGTTGATTTCTTTGAAACAGTCACCAAGGCCATTGACGAGGGGAAGGTGGTCCACACAGCCTACCTGGACCTCGCAAAAGCCTTCGATACAATATCCCACTCAGGCATTATAGATAAGCTCACCAGCTTAAATATAACCCCCTATGTCACTAGATGAATTGCAAATTGGCTCAAGGACAGAACCCACATGGTTAGAATTGCTGGAGCCATGTCAGACTCCAAACCAGTTACAAGTGGTGTCCCACAAGGCTCAGTCCTGGGACCTCTCTTGTTCGGTATATATTTCTCAGAGGTACAGGCCAACACAGAAGGACTGTGGCTGACCAAGTTTGCACATGACTGCAAACTGGGCGCCATAATCGACTCTCCAGCTGACACAATCATCCTCCAAAAGGGCCTCATAGAAACAGACAACTGGTGCCAGAGCCATGGCCTCAAACTAAATGCCAAAAAGTGTATAGTCATCCCCTTTGGCAAAATCAAAGTGCCCACAAATTACCACATAGGTGGTAATCCATTAAGTACAGAAGAAGTAATTAGGGACCTGGGGACCCAAGTTGACAGCAATCTCTCATTTGACAACCACGTGGCCAAAGTGGTTAGAAAAACATTTTATATAGCCCACCTAATCATGAAGGGATTCACATCTAGATCAGGGACGCCATCGCCTCTTTACTCATCCCTCATCAGGCCCATAATTGAGTACAATGCCCCTTTTGGGATGTACCTTACCAGACACCTGCAGCAACTGGAAAGACCCCAAAAGTACCTCATCAAGAGGATCAAAGGGCTCAAACAGATGCCATATGCTGCCCGGTTAAAGAAACTCCAGCTCTACTCAGTGGCATACCGCCTGTTCAGAAGCGATCTGTGCCTGACGTATAAAGCCATGTCCATCCCGGAATTAATGGACATGCTGCACCTCAGAAAATCCAAATCCCATCGGGCTACGCGCTCAAGAGACTTGAACCTCAGCACTGAAATAAATAGGACATGCTGGAGGGACAGATTCATAACCCAGAGGCTCCCTTCACTCTGGAATAAAATCCCAGTCCAGGTTAGGCAGAATCCCTCATTGACTCTCTTCAAGAGGAATCTTGATGAGTGGATGGGAGATCATAGGTTTACCCCGGGTATCACTTCTGTGTCACTGTTAGACAGAGGCACAGTACACTAACCTCGAGAAAGGGCATAGCAAAATAAATTTAAAATGGGTGGTGAAAGCCAAACACATTCTGGCTAGGCTTATAAATGCCCTAGGGCAGATAGCCTAGTATGAACCTATGAACCTATGAACAAAAGATAATACAACTGAGAAATTGGTATCTCTGTTTTATGGATATGGATAGCAAGATACAAGTAGTTCAAATGTTTAAGTCCCTTTAGTTTTATACACTGGTCAGCAATATTTTTCTCAACCAGAGGAGAAGTTGTGTATAGCAATTAATAAAGAGCTGAACAATTTTATCTGGTAGGTGAATATGGCAAGAGTCAAGGGGATAAACTGATTCTTCCAATACAGCAAGGTCATTTGGCATTATTTGATATGAAGAGGTATTTCAGAGCTACACCGTTAAGGCTGCTATGCATAACAGAAGCAGAAAGCTATAATTCAATGTGGAAAGGGATGATGATGAAATGGGGGGAGAGCTCAAGAAACAAGGAGAGACTGGAATTTTGGATGAAGATCTTTAAGGAAAATAAAAATAACCACACAGAATATTATGTTCATAATGTAGCAGAGAGTTTTCTAAGAACTAAGCCAACATGGGAATGGAGAAAGGACATTCTGCTAATAAGGATGACTGCAGTTAGGAGTGCAGAGAAGAGGCAAGAGGTGGTTGGAATTTATTGGAGAAAACAGACAAAGTAACCAAGGTATTGGGAGGAAAATAATTAGAGAGGGAAAGGTAATAGAATGGGAAGAGACCAAGAATTTATTTGCACTGCAGGCTAGAGGCTGCCTTCCCTATCAAGGATTGATATCAGAGTATAGGCAACGAGAAAGAACTAGGGGGATCCTAAGTGGAAAACCAGCACTTGTGGAGTTTTTAGTAGAATCTAGAACAAAAGCAACTGTTTTAGAAAGGGATAATTAGTAGAGCATAGAAATATTGCAGAATAACTGTAAGAATCAATAAAAGGAGATTAGAAAGGATAGGGGCTAGAGATTGGATAGGCAATTCACAAAGAAACAATGGGGGATAAATGTGTGTCTCCCAAATATGTGACAACATCTAGAATATTGTTATACCCCAAGTAGACACCAAAAAAAAAATCCTCAAGTAGATAGCAAGTGTTGGAGGTGTGACAGGCAAGAAAGAAATAACTGAAAACATACTTCTGGTAGTATAATGAGTTGGCAGACTTTAAACATTCCCTGCAGACTACTCTATCAGAAATGCTGGGTGAGCAAATTGGTAGAACTAATACAATTATTTTTTGAGCTATGATACAGAATTGGAATTGCCTAAACATAGTAAGGCCTTACTGAGTCTAATTATGGTGGCTGCCAAAAAAGCAATTACCTGAAAATGGAAATCAAAGTCTAACCCAGTTGTACTAGAAGTAGTGAATATAGTAACAGAGATAAAACAAATGGAAATGGGATCTTTAGAAAAGGGTAGGAGCAAATTACATGGAAAAGTGGGAATTGTGGGAACAATGCATACATAATAATTTTTAGTAGAGGAATGGTGCTTAAAATAAGGCAGGATTTGAATGAGCTATGTAATGTCTGACTGACAATGACTGGATTGATTATAAGTGATGTATAATGTTTGCAGCTAAAAATATTTCAATGTGGTTTGTTTTCATTTACATAAGTGTATAACTGCCTATATCATAAGAAATAATTTAATAAAGATATGTCTTGTTTAAAAAAGAAAAAAAGACTTGGAACAACCTAGCCAAGGCTTTCTCTAGTGCAATAGGCTTACCACATACTGGAGAACAGTGTAGGCACCTCTGCAGTGACCTTAAAAGGTGCAAGCAGGCACAACTAATTTGGTGACTGGATGAGTTTCTAACTGTTAACACTGGCCTGGGTGCCTGCATCAGGCAACTGGAGAAATTTCTCATTAAAATAATAGAGAAATCTACATCAGGCAGTCTCAAAGGGAACTGAGGAAGGGAACAGTGATGACAGTTCTGAGGCTGAAGACTAGATTCTCACTATTCCTATGTGTGACGGCCATGTGCCTCTGATGTCCCCTACCTATCCCCAGTCATGGTGTCCTCCAACTTTTTTGGGTCCATCACCATCCCTGTGTCTGTCTTGTATGTACTGTTTGTGTTGAAGAACTGGATATCTATGGTTCTTTCCTAATTTCCTGCTGCAAATTCCTGCATTGCTTCTCCTTTGTTCTTCTCTCTGCTTCTTAACCCATTTCACCTTTCCTATCAACCCCATTTTCAGACATCTAATCTGATCAAAAATAGAATCACTCACTGCACACATGGCCAAAAATGGCCCATGAAAAAGCCTTCACTTTTTGTCCTCTGCATTTGCACAGAGGTTGGCATCTCTCAGCAATACCAAGTAGGGGTGAATCCCTGTTTACATACTATAGCAAAATGTGGTAAGTTATTGCCATCGGCCACAGTAATCCTGTTATCTCCATACAATACTGCTTAAACTCACTGCACTGGAGGGATAAGGAGTTAAAACAGAGTAAAGGCTCTACTTTGAAAGAGTTATATGATAGTTCTTTAGACTGCTGGATGAAATAAAGTGTAATGTCTTATGTGGAATGTTTACATAAATCACTTGACTGAAGATTTCTTTTTTGCACATAGCATCAAGAGTTCAATTCCAGATGCATCTCACATCATTTCTTAGTGTGATGTCAAATGTCTAGGATATGTTTAATCCCCAACATCTTAACATTTGCCACCATTATAAGTTCTCACGGTGATATATTGAATACTGGTCAAAAAAGAGTATTTGAAGTGATATGCAAACAAAATGTATTCAACCTTGTTCTGCTTGTCGTGTACCTGTTGTCCATGTCCTAACCCTTCTTTACCCCTTTATCAGTCACTTCATGCTAAAGAGGATGACAGGTTAATAATGAAAACACACCAAAAACATGTGCATGAATGTTCCATTACACCAAACATTGCTATGTGTATGTACTTCTCTCCTTTTATTCACTCATTCACTCCCAACCCTCTTTATGTGGCTGTATCCATTAAGCGGATGTATGTAAAGGCCATCTCATGGTTTATGCATTCTGTCATGATTCTGTTAATGGATAATACCAACACGTTGCCTTGATTCAGTAGGTTATTAGTCCTCATGTAGTGTGCAAGCTTTTAAAATCTGCTGTAGCTTCCCTTTGTGTCATGCTCAGGTGATAATCACATGTATAAATGGACATTTGCATCTTGTCAAAGCATATAACCCAGCAGTAGCGGATGCACTTAAGGAATGTTTTCAGAAGTCTCTTTCCTGTATCTGTTGCCTATCCATTTCTCTATCCTTTCTCCTACATAAGCATGATTTCTCTGCCTGTCAAGTAAACTGTAAGGTGGGCCACAATTGATATAACTGTCAAAAATCAATTCTCACATGGCACCATAATATTTCAGATGTCCCACATCTTCTCCAAACAGATGTATACAGATGTATTAATTATTGTCTCTCTATATCTCCTCTATCCTTACCTCATACTATTCATACTACTGAGCCTGATATATTCTGACTTAGAAGACACGTCATAGCACCATACCATTAGGATGTTCATGAATGTGCCAAGACAGTACCTTCTATGTCCTATAGAGCCCTGTGTCTGTCATCATCTCCTCTGTCTCATCCGAATATATTGTTGCATCTTTGGTAGGATGATGGATGAAATGTTCATCTAATATGATGTGGAAACTATCCTTACTGTGAAGAAGCATACTGCACAAACTTTTCAGGATATCTGGGCCTACACAAATAGTTATCATATCTGCTCAGTCATATTAGTTTTTTCAAAAAATGTACCGCCCTGTGTCATTTGTGCAAAGTTGTATGCACAATTAACTTGTGATCTGCAGCAGTGATGCCTGCAAAATAATTATTCGTTGTGTACAGGTATATTGAGGTAGACAATGAGGAAGACACATACTTTGGTGTAATCATTGTTAGCAGCCTTTGCAGTCCTGATTACATTTATTTAGCTTATTGTATCCTGACACCATTTGTAAAAAAAAAAAAAAAGTATCACCAGGATTTGATTCCTAGTTTACCTGTGCTTTGTCCAGGTACTCATTGCTCTTACACCCTGTGCCACAGAGAAGGCCAGGCCCCAGCTGTATTTTTCACACTCAGTCCTGTCCAGAGTGCTGACAGCCACACATTTCTGCTGAGCCTGTTTGTGTGGATGAAGGCGCACTACATTACATTTCTCACTGATTTCTTTAAACAGAGAACTGCATTTGCTTGGCACTTAATATCATGCAAATGAGGAAGGTAAGGCCAATAGTTATTTATGGAATAAAGCTTTGTGCCAATACATTGCAAAGATAGGTTACAGCATGCACATCATAGTAGCTGCCAGCAACTTCTCCCATAACATATCTTGCAATCCTCCCACATGAAACATTGCCAACAAACAGATATATTTTGCAGTCAAATCCAATCAGGTCAGTTACTTTATTTCCCTATTTGTACATAACTTGGCAATGAGCACCAGTGGACACTGCTACTTGACAGGTCCAGGTTGAATTCCTGAAATTTGAATCATCCATGCGCTAATACTTTAACATTATCTGTGCAAATCAGCTTCTTGACAATGTGCTTTCTGAAGTGGTGTTTAGCTCATCTAACTCTGGTTACTGGGCTGAAGTCTTCCAATATATGGAAATACATTCATAAACACAAGAGAAGGACAGTCCCATGTGTGCTTTACTGAACACATACTTTTTCATATTCATGTGTGCCCTGTAACAAAGAACTTGCAAATGGTGTATTACTACTTGGCCATTGTCAGACAACTCAGGAATTAGAAAGCATAACTGCATTGTTACATTTAGTATGGGTTTATGGGGACACTGGGCACTGGTCATCTGTGATAATATCCAGTTCGTATTGTCAGTAACTTTTATCAATGTGGACATACCTTCATCTGAATATGAAGATACATAACACCATCATTTCACTATTGCTATTTCCAAAGAGAGAGAGAGATAGAGAGAGAGAGAGAGAGAGAGAGAGAGAGAGTGTGTGTGTGTGTGTGTGTGTGTGTGTGTGTGTGTGTGTGTGTGTGTGTGTGTGTGTGTGTGTGTGTGTGATCTACACAAAATCCTGAGAAATGGGTACGTCTTGTCTCACTTCTGCAGTATGCACTCATGACAGCTTCTTTCACCTAGGTTGCCAGGATATATTTAAATGTACTTTCTCAAATTGCAGTCACACAATCATATTACAAGTCCTGGCTTTGCACACAAGTCTCATGTTGTTACCTGCACCACTATGATGATGTCATCCTCGATAATGTGCACTGTGACACTCTTATCTGATTGATGTATTGGTGTGAACATTAAGTACTGTGTTCATTTTAGCTTGTGTAACTAGTTAGCTAAGGGATCAAATCCCACAGCAGTCGACTTATGTGTGTGTCTATAGCTGAGTGGAAGTGTGTGTAGTTAGAATAGCATGAGTCCAGGTCCTGCTGTCCTCACTTCAGTATCATTCAAAATTTACTTTTCACTGCTACATGACTCCACAGCAATTTAATACAGCCGCCCAACATCCTCTTCTCAGCATACATTGATGATCTCATCTTCTATAAAATGCACTCTGACACTGTTAAAAATCAGACTTTTGCAGTGGCATGAGCATTACATACTGTGTTTTTTAACCTGTGTACTTAGATAGGTACGGGTTATAATCTCACAACAGTTAACTTGTATTTGTATGTATCTGTGTCTGAGTGGGTGTGTGCACAGTCAGAAGAGCATGAGTCCAGGCCCTGCTGGTCTCACTCCAGTAGCAATTGAAAGATACTGCTATATGACTCCACATCAGTTTCCTACAGTCTTTCCAACATGCTCTTCTCAGCATATGCTGATGATGTAATTATCTATAAAGTGCAATGTGACAGTGTTAAAATTTGAGTTTGAGGAAGTGCAAACATAATGTATGGTACTCTCTAGCTTGTGTAATTAGATAAGCGGGGGTGTAATCTGACAGCAGCTTAAGTGGGTGCATGTCTTAATTCGCTATCAGTCTGCAGACAATTTTACACCAGGACGTGAGTCAACAGCTATATCAGACACTCCTCCCAACATCTTCTTTTCAGCATAAACTGATGATGCCATCCTTTATAAAGTGAACACTGATAGTATAGAAGCCTGACTTGTGTGGTGGTGCCGGCATTACATGCTATGTAATTCGATAGGCAGTGGTTCTAATCTCACAGTAGTCAACTTTTGTGTGTGTATCTCATTCTGCTATCTGTCTGCAGACAAGTTTTACACTGGGATGTGAGTCCACATCTATGTCAGACACACTTCTCAACATCTTCTTCTCATCATACACTGATGATGTCATCCTGTACAAAGCTGCACTCTGACAGTTTTAAAGATAGACTTGTGTGATGGCAATATAGTTAAATGCTGCATTCTGTAGCTTGTTTAACTAGATAGCTAGAAGTTCTAATGTCACAGCAATCAACTTGAGTGTGTGTGCGTCTTCATTCAACTATCAGTCAACAGCAATTGTATACCGTGATTAGTCTACAGACAATTTTATAACAGGATGTGAATCTACACCTATGTCAGACACCCCTTTCAAACATGTACATCTCAGCATACACTGATGATGTCATCCCCTATAAATTAATTCTGACAATGCTAAACTCAGGCATCTGCATTGGTACACATGTTAAATCCAGTGTTCTTGAGCTTGTATAATTACATATGTCAGGGTTCTAAACTCACAGTAGTCAGCTTAACTGTGTGTTCATTCAAATATCAGTCTGGAGATAACAATGGGATTTGAGTCCACAGCTATGTCAGGCACTGCTCCCAAACATTTCTTCTCAACATACACTGTTGATGCCAGCCTCTACAGTGGTAAAATCAGACATATATAATGGCACTAATCTTATGTTGTATGGAATCCAGCTTGTATACCTACACAGATGTGGTGCTCAAATTTAACCTCAGATAACTTGCGTGTGTGTGGTTGCTAGTATATTACAGTCATTGCTAGATGTTTAGAATCTCTTTTTATTTGACTTCCACACAGGAGAACCTTTTACATATCCCCATGAATCTAACATCCTCTTTTTCCTCCGTGTACATAACATTGAAGATGTCATCATCTCAAAGATGCATACACACATCATGAAGCAGAGCCACTCCATGACCCTTTTCAAGCCATCTCTAGACCAATGGATGTGTGATTGCTAATTCTGTCATGGGGTGGTGCACAAATCACATATAGACAGAGGCAGTATGTAATGCAATCAAATGCATACACACATACCCCTACTATCTTCCATCACATACATATAGTGACTTGGATTTAAATGGTATAATAATGGCTAGGATTTTATGTGCTCTTGGCTGTTAGCCTAGCAATGTTGTATGCCGTATGAACATTGCACATGTCAATGTTTTTGTTATCCACATGTGCTACGTTGAGGTATGTATGTACTGTAGCATTACAAAAGTGTATTCCAGTCTGTGGTTTGAGCTGCTCTATTGATGGCCACTGCTGCCATTTGGTTACATGTTCCTTCTATAACAGCTGTAGTAATATGCCTACTGAGGACTGTTGACATGGGATAATGCTATGTATATTGTTGCCTTACTAAGGCACTTGTTCTGATAGTGGAGTATATCCACATTCCATACAGTTCTTATTCAACCATTACAGTAACAGCTGCAGTATGGCACAGGTGTGCATGTATATACCTAGCATCTGGAAATGTTATCCAACATATAGCAATATTATGTCATACTGATTACATGGGCATATATACCTGGTTTTAGCCACATGTTGTAATGCTGTTATATACAGAAACATATGATGTGCTGGGATTCATTTTCAACCTTGTCACTGTGTTCACTATTGTGCTGCTATTCACAAGGATTATACAGGTCTTCCCCAGCAGCACTGTATGACTGTCAGCATTTGTGTCATTAACTGCTCTGCATGAATCACATCCACCTCAGTTGTAATGTGTCCATATATGATGTTAGGGCTCTCACACACAGATTTCCTTTGATAAACATATAGGCATATGATGTGCACCTTATATAATGATATGAAATAAGCAGAGTTGTATGACTGTGCTAACAGTTCCATTATGTTGCATGTGCTTCATGCCCAAGGCTGTATGTAGAGGTGATGTACAGCTTGAAGTCCAGTTGTAGCATAGGTATAGCAATAGTGTGACTATACTGCATCACAGATGTACCACTACATCACATCAGTGCTACCAGTTCATAATTTGCATGAACACATATGGATGTATATCAGGATTTCATGACAATATAACATTTTCACTGGCAATGTCAGAGGGACAGTGATTGTGTGACACATGTATTGAGATTTAACATGTATTTTAGAGGGTGCTCCATGCATTGTTTTTACAATATCACAGTGACAGCTTCCTTGATCATTGACAGCAGATTTTGCACTGCTGTACTTTCTGTGCACATGAGCATGGTTGATGCATTGCCATCAGTCTCACATGCTGCCGTGCCATTCATTATAATGGATCACTTTTTAATTCACACATCAGTTGCAGAACCTTCAGACAATATCCATTGCTATTACATATGCTAGTAACATGCAATACCCACATGTGTGTAGGGAATACACTGATAATAGTGTGGTGTTTATATGTGTTGTCATCTATATGGCTAATACTTACATCAACCAGGGATGCTTTAATCAAGTATATCACATTTGGCACAGTTAGCTCCCATACATCTGGCAAGCCATACAGAACTATTATTTGGGATGCATACCCATTAGGATTTGACAGTGCAGAATTTCATTCAAGATGTGCTAGATTTTTGTGTGATTTTTTTTTTGTGTTGTACCCAGTAAATGCACAGCTCAGTGACAACACTGATGGCATGAGTTTGATTCTTGCAGATGGGGAATGTGACTTATGCATTATGCAAATCTCTCAAATGGCCAGGATTGTCTCGATTTCAACTCCAGGTTTAACACTGTCCTTCTTAACCCCCACCAAAAAGTTGTAATTTTTAGGGAAGGGTGATGAATTTCCCTTATAGAATACAGACAATCATTACAGTTGTACATGTCTGTTACTACAGAACATGTATAGCAAGTTACAATTACATATTCTGTCAATGTTGCAAATTAATGATCATGATATTTTAAAAGTATCCATGACTGTGCTTGCTTCTGTCTACATTTATCCAGGAGTCTGTTGCTATGTGTCCCTGTTTGGTTGAGAGTTATGGTGACATGTCAGTCATATTCAAGCATGTTATTTTGCAGACTTTTCAGAGTATGTACATACCCCCTACTGCCTATACCATCCTTACTTAATGTCCTCTTCAGTGAGCATGTCAGTATTGTTAATATCACAACCATTAAACTCCATTGACATGTAACTTTGTGTGATTGTCAGATATCTACTATCATGCATGTTTATATAATATACTCACACAGGAGGTGTAAACAGCAGTACGTACTGTGCTATCTACATATGTGCATAATGTTATGCTACTGACATGTCTTGGAGGTGTACATACATTGGAATATCCTCTCTAGGGGAACTTGCCATATTTACCATGCCCTCTTCCTCCTAAATCATTCATGTCATTCAGGCAAATGCCCATTTTCATTAGCACACTTTATCTTCCCAATGTACATTTCCTTGTATTTACCCTTGTCATTTACATCCCCTTCATTACTTCATTTTGCAAATAATTGTTGTAGTGTACATTGCATTGAGCACAAGTTTCTTTACTGTGTTATTACTGCTGTTATTGCAGTATTTTCACCCCTGGTAGTCATTGTGGCAGTCCAAGTGATCTTGCAGATTTGCTCGTAGGCAAACTTGAATGCTTCTTATTTCTGTACTCATGCTGCTCTGCATGGCTTCCTGGCAGTAGTACTGTTGCTGACCATAAAACCTTGCTTGTATACCTGTAAGTGTGATGGGCAGCATGAATGTGCGATCAGCAGTGGTGCTCATTACACTAACATGTAAACTCTTTGTAGGCTTTGAGCAAGGCTTACATGGAGTTTATCGAATTATCAGGTAAGTGTGTGATTAGACAGAATAGCAATGCTTCATACAAACACACACACACACTCACACACACACACACACACACACACACACACACACACACACACACACACACACACACACAGACAAACACACACACAGAATAAGAATTGATGTTCTGCAAGTAGCATTTAATACATGGAGTCTGGATTCTATACCATCACTGTCTTATACTGATAGATTATTCCCATTTGCATCCTATTTGATGAATTTCAGTGACTAAATTTTTTTAGGTACTCCAGATGTTGTGCCTGTTTTTTTTTTTTTTTTTAATGCCACTTATATGCTTCGCTTTTACCAGATTCCCCTTGTTAAGCACCTGTATGTATTTTGTATCCCAAAAACATATGTCCTTTTTTATTTAACCCCCCCTTATCACTTCCTATGCCACATTTCAACTTGCATATTTTTTTTAGAAAAAATATATATATATATATACCTCGCAAAGGTAAGCTGCACCAAACCAAATTATCGAAATGTAAAAAACAAGCCAAGTGCAGTTCCACGGCTGGTAAAGAACAATGAAACTCCAAACTCAAATGCAGTCAAAAGTGTTTAATAAATGGATGAGCACTTTCACAGCTCAAACAATTGCTTCTTCAGATCACAGAAAACTAAAATCCACAGACTTAAATACCCAAGCAATTCAGCTTGATTAAGACAAATGACTTAACAATACAATTAATCATGTCATGTGACTTATATAAAATGGGAATATACTCAAAGAAAAATTGTTTAAAAAGACAACCATCATAAAAAGACATCCATCATAATAAATATATGTATGTATATGCATTGTATGATATTAAAAATACAATAATATAAAGTCTGAATGAAGGCTAAAAAACATAACTTTGTAATATGTTTATATATTGTGTAAATTATTTTCTCAAACCCCTGTTATTTCATTCTGGTTTCAGGAGGACTACATTGTTTAGACCAGAGCCCTTATGTGCTCTGAGTCTAAGAATCCATCTAGTTTCATTGCGTTCAGTATTATTAATAACATCACCCAGTATCATGTCAGTCCTCGCAACTTCCACTACCTGATTTATGTAGATTCCCCTCCTGTGCTATGTGTTTGGCTAATGTACTATACTCTAATATTTTACCAATCCAATATAAATCGTCTCTTATCTGTTTCCAGAAACATCTGTTGGTCTTGCCAACATAAAACTTTCTACATATTGTACACTTAGCTAAATAAATTATATTTTTGGTGTTACAGTCTGCTAATGTGAATTTGTGACCAGAATCAGGATGTATAAATACTGGATCTTCTATTATACTATTACAGAAATTGCAGGCACCGCATTTCTTAGTGCCTGCCACTTCTTGGTTCATATCATCCCCTTCATGCTTGGGGTAACATAACTGTCTTCTTAAAGATTTCTTATTTCTATAAACAAAAGAAGGTCTAGTACCAAGAATTCCAGCTGTATTTTCATCGATTTGCAGAATATGCCAATGTTTACTAACTATATTTTAAAAACATTGACTTCACTGCTATATGTTAAGTTGAATCTAAATTGTTGGCATCTAGATCTAGAATTTTGAACATTTCTTCTATGTGGTGAGGAAAAATAAGGTTTACCAAGATTCTTCCTCCCCTTTTTAACTATCTCACTAGTTTTCTGAATCTCAGTGCTATCATAATCCCTATATTCAAAATTTTTAGTGAGCTTTGTTAAGCTCTCTTCAAAATCTACATCATCAGCTGTTAATCTTGAAACACGTAACATTTGTCCCTTCATACCATTTGTAAATATGTGTCCCGGATGCATGCTATCTGTCTGCAAATAGGAAAGTACATATAATTCTTTTCTAAAAACATTTGTGGAAAAACTATCATCTTCTGTATTCCTCTTAATTTGTACATCTAAATAATGTGAGATGTTTGGAGAGTATTCAAAAGTAAAGTTAAAAAAAATGCATCTGGTGTTCACATACTCAAAAAACTGAAGGAGGCTTAATTCAGTTCCTTTCCACAAAAGAAAGAGATCATCCACAAAATGATGAAACAATACTGTATTCTTGTTTCTTTGTTTTTTCTGTAATACCACTTATATGCCACTTATATGTTTCACTTTTACCAGATTCCCCTTATTAAGAACTTGCATGTATTTTGTATCCCAAAAACATATGTCCTTTTCTCTTCCACCCCCTTATCACTTCCTATGCCTCATTTCAACTTGCATATTTTTTAATTTAATTTTTGATTCAATTATTTTTACATTATGCAAATCCCAGATGAGATACTTTATTTCAAGGACACTTTGGTAGAACTAATTTCTGCTCATATTTGGAAGATCAAATTGGATTATGAAAATAACAATGATTTTTTTATGAAGCACAAAGTCCTACACTCATCCCTTCATTTCATAAGTGTGCAGAAGCTGCTCTATACCTAATAACTTACATATCTCTGGAATCACAAAAAGGTACACACAATTAGAAATCAGTTTGTCAGAAGCCCATTTAATCTCATGAATACTATTAAATAGACTTCATCTCATTAGTAATCAAATGAATAACCAAATACAATAATTTTCACATGTAGACCCATATTTTATAACATTTATTATTTTCCCTATTTCTGAAATATATTATAGCAATAACCTATGGCTGGGTCTGGGTAATGCTGGATTTATCCACTTTTAACGTGGTTTGATCAGAAGGCTGAACTTTTCTTTTAATTTAAATACACATTATTATTAATTTTCAAGAGATGTAAAAAGAGAATTATATAAGCAAATATAGTTAAAGCTTTTGCTATGTTTTGCTGTTGTAGTTTCTTTTATATTTTTATACTGCTTCTGATATGTTTGCTGTCTATCTTCAAATGTTGGCTTGGGTTTTTTGTGTAGTACCTGTAATGAGACATTATATTTAGTTATGTATACATTTTTTATGTTTAAAATTATTTGTAAGAATACATTTGCTTACTTATTTTATTGGGTTTGTATGTTGTTGAAGTTTACAGTTCCATATTTTATTATATTTCTGTGGTTGGTGATATTTCTGATGCTTTTTCAAACTTTGGAGCTTCCGTTTCATGGAGTTTCATTTTTTTTGTTTGGTTTGTTATCTCTTTTATTATTAGTATTATCTTCATTTATTGGATTTTCTTTAGTGTTTGACACTGTTTTCCAGAGATTATTTTTCCCCATATTTTGAATTCATCTATTGATGGCTGGTAATACCAGCATAGTGATGTTTCACTTCTATGCCATGTAATGCTCATTATTTGTAAAGCTTCCATCCCTGGTTGTGAAAGTAAGCTTACTGCTGTTGCTCTTAAGGAGTGGTTTGTATATCATTTTGAAAGATTTTCTAGTTTGCAGATTTCTAGTAGCATTTTTGAAAGGTAATTTATTCCCATTGGTTGTGTTGTGTACCACATTTTTATTTTGTCTAGTATGTTTTGGGAAGTCTCCTTGGGTGAAGAAACAGTACTGCTGTATTAGGTGGCATTTTTTGAAGGTATTTTTTGAAGCTTTTTATAGGACATACTGGTCTGTGGGGTTTTCAAACATAAATCTTCTAAGCAATTGTATTTTGAGGTTGTAATGTTCTGTATGGTTTTTGGTGTGTCCATTAAATTTTTGTTTTGTGTTCTGTCCCATCTTTTTTCGTGAAACTATGTGAGGTATCACACTTGTTAGATGTGTATCAGTAATTATGTTAATTTTTCTGTTTAATGGTGGGTTTTTTTATATATATCTGTCGAGTCCTGCGTGTATGGCTACAAATGTGATTATAGCATATTATTTTCCACTTGTAGCATAAAATTCTCTTACTATTGAATTTAAGTTCTCTGGTGTAATAGTGTGCAAGTCTATACTGTAGTTTTTTTCCAGTTTTGAAATGTGTTTATATTCCAGTTTCCTTGTTTTCTTGTACTTGCTTTTTCCTTTTCTAATTTTAGTATTTCTATTTCTTCAGGTGTGTTTACTGTATGTATTTTGTTGTTTTTTTTTGTTTTCTATTAGTATGAAAATGTTCTCTTAGTTTTTGAAATGTATGGTTAGTCATATTGTCTTGGTTTCTCTAGGAATTGTTATGGTGTTGTACTTCTTGTTCTTGCAGAACTTTCTTGCTTATTGAAGGATTATTTATTATCTCTGGTATGTTGTCAACTATTTCTTGTAGTTCACTATCAGTTATTAGATCACAGTTTAATTCCATGTTTTCTTTGTTTTATATTTTTACTTTGTATTATTAGCAGTTATTTTTTGAGTTTAGACTTTTTTGAGGAAAGAAGGATCATGAATGGTCACGCTCTTTACATGAGGCTTTATAGGTTGGTTTTATGTTTTTTTCTGAGTATTACACTACTAGTTTGAGAGGTTTTGCCACAGGTTTAGATTGTTTTATATTGCATGTGTTATATTTTTCTTTTTTATTTATTTAGTTATCTAAAATGAGCACAGTTGTTGGACTGTCCAATCAGTGTGCTCATTTTGAAATATTAATTAGTCTGTACTATTTAAGTAGATCTGTTTCTTTGTTAATTCATTATTGGTAGTATAAATAATTGTAGGTAATGGTGGCAAAAAGATCATATTGCTGTGTTCATTTTAAATAGTTAGTTGGGCCATAACTGTTTTTACTTTGCAATCATCTCAAAACACTACAATCTGATGGTGCATTGACGTAGTCACATAGAGTCCGAATGGAGAGAGGATAAAATCAGCAAAAGGACAGAAGTATTGCTGGAATTGAATTCATCCTCAAGTCTTGGTGAGTACTTTCACAAGGTGGATCCTGTTATTCACAGAATCTCACCAAGACGACACTGATATGTAGACTATTTTATATAGCATATATCATGGACAGAAGTAGGTTAAAAATAAAGAAGATAGCTGGGTGCACAAGTCCTAGTATAAAAATTGCCCAGTCCTGATAGGTGCACTGTTACCAGGACTAGAAAAAAATGGCAGTGCAGAATCCTTAAGACACAGAAATAGTCTTACGATGGTGCTAGACCAGGCCCAGGGGATGGATGCCCCCCCCCCCGTTATAGAAGGAAGTAGTAGTCCACAAAGATCACAAAAACTGCTAGGCTAAAAAAGAGCCATACAGATGATAGAGTGGATTATTGAGAATGAGAAAGAAATTTTGTATTGTTACTATTATGCAAGAAGCCCAGAATTTCTAGATAAAATATATATGAAAAGATTAAGAGAGAAAGAGGAAAGAAAACCACTTCCACAAGAAAAACTGTCAGAAGCTTCAAATACAAATTTGTGTTCATTAATAGAACAGATCCATGAAAAACCGTATATAGACCAAGAAACATTGTGCTGTTTGGAAAAATAAGCAAGTGAGGAAGTGCAAACATTTAAAGAACAAAATTTAGAGATGTTTGAAATGTATAAAAAAGAAATATGGACATGGGAAAGAAAGAGAGATCGGATATGGTGCAAAGCCAAATGAATTAACACTTAAAAGGCAGCCCCAAGATATTCAAAGAGAAATATAGGCAAAGGCATACAGATATGGAAAATTTCAAAATCAAAAAATAAGATCAGAAAGAGGGAATGTAGAACAGAAAATTAGTCAAGTAGAAGTAAAATAAAAATAGAAGCTGAAGTTTTGGAATATTTGGGAAGTGAAGGATTCAGTTTAGAAAGCCTAACACAGATCATATCACAGCTTGATGGAACAACTAGTCCCCAAAGTAAGGAGAAACAAAAGGAGTAGAATACATCTGAAGAAGAAATATGGACATGAGAAAGAAAAAGAGATTTAATATGGTGCAATATTTATGCAAAGGAGAAAG
The DNA here is from genome assembly GCF_019279795.1 of Protopterus annectens. Taxonomy (NCBI): domain Eukaryota; kingdom Metazoa; phylum Chordata; order Ceratodontiformes; family Protopteridae; genus Protopterus; species Protopterus annectens. The sequence continues at coordinate 985,896,794 of NC_056725.1, read as the reverse complement.
CAAAACTAATCAATGCAAAAAGAGCAGCACCAAAAATATTTGAAGAGAAATACAGGCAAAGACATCCAGACATGGAACATTTTATAATAGAAAAAAAAATAAGAAAATGAAGAATAAAACCAGAAAGAGGATTAGTAATGGAGAAGTTAAAGAAATAGAAACCGAGGTTATGGCTTACCTGCAAAGTGAAGCATTTAGTGTAGAAAATCTAACTCAGATAACAACACAACAGGATAGAGCAATGGACACCCAAATTAAGGAGAAACTCATGGAGCAGGAAGCATCTGATCAGTTGCCATATGAAGATACTTTGGAAACTCCTATAGGAAACAGTACAATGGATCAGTTGGAGCTATACAGCAATGGATAGAAAAGGAAACTTGGAAACTCTGACACAGTCAATGTTGTGGCATGATAGAGCAATGAGTTTCTATATGAAAGAGCAATGGATGACACAGGGTGAAACTGTAGAGAATGTGGCACAAGAAGAAGCTCTGGAATTTTTTACAGAATTCCCACAGGAAATGGCAAAAAAAAAATGTGCCCTCAGTTTAGAAGAAAATATCTAAAAAAAGAGTTGCTTGATTTACTACAGATGGATAGACATATTAAGTTCAATGAAAGAAATAGACAGCAGAAGGTCAGTAAAACCACAGAAGTTAGAAGTTTGATAAAACAAATGAACACAGTGATTAGGACTGTCCATAGAGAGTCATGAAATATAACAGAAGTAAATAGGATACATTACTGTGCAGGCAAATCAATAACAGAAAAGTCCCACCACAAGAACACAAGATAGTAAGGGAGAAGAGAGGGAGAAACTGAATGTCTTCATGGAAGTATTGAATAGAGGAAAACTATAAAGCAATTAAGAAAAAAAGTTACAGTATAGAAAAGGACAGATCAACAAAAATACTCCGAAAGATAAACGTAATAGAAGCAATGCACAGTATTATAATGGATCAGGATTTATTCTGCACTAATGCAAATAAAGTAAAAATCTCAGCACAGGCAGAAAAACTTAAAAGATGTACAGATAAATATGATGGAAAAGTGCAAAATAAGGTATTGATGACCCAAAAAAAGTTTTATACAGAATTTGGAAACCAGGTAAAGGGAATTAAAAGACCATCAAAAAAAAAAGATACATTTTGGAGAAATATTTATGAAGATGGTGTGAAACATAACAAAGATGCTAATGGATAGAAGAAGTAAAAGAAAGAATAAGAAGTTCAAATGTACAAGATATGAAATTGGATGAAGAAATGGCCAGAGAGATTGAAACAAAGTTAAGAAAAGCCTCTAATTGGAAAACCCTGGCCCAGATGCAGTACCTAACATCTGTTTAAAAGTATTAACATCTTTGCACAAAGATGAAGCCATGAGTAAGAACTATTTATATGCACACCCCAAACAGACACTAGCCTAGCTAACAACAGAAAAACAATGCTCCTACTAAACAGTGAACCTGATAGCTACACTAAAAACTACAGACCAATAACTTGCCTTTCAATGACATATAAACTATACACTGGAATTGTGATCCCAATAGAGTTTATAGTAATTTTGAAGAAAATTCAATTATGGCAATAGAACAAAAGGGTAATAAAAGAAAGTCATATGGGGCAAAGGAGAAAAGAAAGTCATATGGAACAAAAGATCATTTGTTGTTAAATAAAAGGGTCTATATTAGATAAATGAAAGTTTATCTAATCAAACGCTCACATGCGCAAAAATTGCGGAACTTGAAACCGCAATTGTGAGATCGTGGTACAGTGAAGATGGGAATATTTGCCCTTTCCTCACTGTAGTGCGATCTCGGAGTTGCAGTTTCGAGTTCCTGGATTTTCGCTCATGTGAGCGTTCGGTTAGATAAACTTTAGTTTATCTAATATAGACCCAAATAAAGACATAGTGGAGAACTGTAAAAATGGGAAGAATCTAAGTATGGCATGAATAGATTACAAAAAAGAATTTGACAGTATTCTACATTCATGGGTAAAAGAGTGCTTAAAAATGTATAAGATAAAACCTATACTGATTACATCACAGAGACCATGAATCAGTGGCAAACCACATTGCAATAAAGCCATGATAAAGGACAAATTATTATTCCAGAGATGAAAACCAAAGGAGGATATTCCAGGGTGACTCTCTGTCACTGCTGGTCTTTTGCCTTGCTCTTAACCCATTAAGCTGTCTACTTAACATATTAGGTAATGGTGATAATTTGGCTCCCAGAAAGCAACAAAGTGTAAAAACTTCTCATCTTCTCTTTGTTGATGATTTAAAACTGAATAGCTCATCAGATGAGGAACTGAAAGCACAAATGCAAGAAGTCAAAACTTTTTCAGATGATATAAGAATGTTATTTGGCCTTGATAAATGTGAAAAATCAACCTTTAAAGCAGGAAACCTGCAGCATCAAGAAAACATTAGTTTGGGATAGGAATGTGATATAAAAGAACTTGATCAAGAGGGTGTGTATACATATTAGGGATTGATGATGGATCAACAATAAAACATGAACAAATGTGAATAAAACTCAGTAAGTTATAGTTTAGAAGACTTAAATTAATCCTGAAAACAGTGTTGATATCTAAGAACAAAGTTCAAGCTGTAGGCTGGGAGGTTGGCATATTGGTTAAGGTGTTTAGCTTGCAAACACATGGTACATGGTTTGATTCTCACATGGAGTAACTGGCTAGGCTTAAAATGACCCACAAGAGGGGTTAGCCTAGTACTAATTTATATAAACAAATTTGCTCTTCCTGTACTAACTTAGTTTTGGCGTGATTGACTGGCCCCAAAAGGTGTTGGATAGATTAGACTGGAAAACAAGAAGGATGCTTCATGCTCATCAAATGATTTATAAAAGTCATTGCTTACCAAGATTATATATTCTCCATTCCAAAGAAGGTATGGTCCACCTTGAAATTGATTACATGTATAGCTCTGCAATCGTGGGACTGCATGCATATCTGCTGACCTCACAAGACCAAAACATAGTGAAAGATTTGAATCATGAGGAGAATAAATCTAAGATGACTTTCCTTCTTAGTCTAGCAGAAGCAGATTGGTGTCAAGTGGGAATGCAAATGAAACCAGAAGTAGATAAAAAATCAGGAAGCGACTGAATGTGCCAAAAAAAAGAAAGAATAGAAGGTGAAGGAGCAGATGAGAAGGCAAGAAATGTGGAAAATGCAGAAATATAGCTGTAAGTATAGAAAACTATTGGAATAAGCTCACATTGATCAGGATCAAACACAGGAATTGGTAAGGAGAGGCGAATTCAAACCAAAAGAAAAAAGGTTAATATTGGTGGTCCAAGATAGTGGACTACATACATATTGGTTTACAAAGTCCATTGAACATGTGGGAGAAACAGACAAATGTAGGTTTTGTAAAACAGAATTGGAAACAATTGCACACCTTGTTGCTTTGTTGCTGGTTGCGGCATACTAATGGCAGAAAGACTGTATACTAAAAGGCATAATAATGTGGCAACACTGTTGCACTGGGGATTGTGCAAACATTATAATACTGAAGTAGCTGAAAAACATGGAATCATGAGCCATAAAGCATCATAGAAAATGATGGCCTACATCACATGGGATCACCGATTACCAACAATTCAAAGGAGATATGCGAGAAAACCAGATATAGTGGTCCATAAAAAGAAGACAAAAGTAGAATTGATAACTGAAATTGCTACACCCAGTGACTACAGTGTCTTGTGTACAGAGAGACACAAAGTTATAAAATATCAGGATTTACAGGCAGAAATGAAAGCAATGCGGAAGAAAGATACACAGACAGTTCCAATAGTAGCAGTAGCAACAGGTCTTATAAAAAAGAATTTACAATCATACTAAGATATGCTAATGATACAAGTAACTCCATATGAATTGCAGAAGGAGTTATTACTGGGCACACTGTGGGTGCTGCAAAGAGCACTTCTGGCTAACTTCAAATATATAAACAATACTAATGTCACGAATTTTAATCATACTTTGAGTTAGGAATTGGATCTTTTCCTGTCATGGAATTAGAAACCCAAAAGACTTGGAGAAATTAAAAGGGGAACATCCTTACCACTACCCTCTCTGCAGTTATGCTTGTGCTAAGAGCAGTAAGTTGACACTTAAGATGAAAACTCACATCTAGAGTGGAAAATGCCATTTCTTTTTGCAAGACCTGCAATATACGTTTTAGTATTTATAGTACTCTGGAAAAGTACATGAAGAAGCACCATATAGAGGCTCTGTTTGATGACTCCTTAAGTACAGAAACTAGTGCATAGTAAGATCATCTCATTTGGTTCTGAGTATCAATAATTTTCCATGTGTTTCTCTTGCTTAAGGGCTTTTCTTGTTTTTGAATATCTAGTGTGATGCCATTGGCACTGATGGAGGTTGTCTACACTGAAAACATTTACATAGGGAAGACATTCATATGCCAGTATGTCAGCTGCAATGTTCTGCATAGTAGAGAAATAAGGTACATTTTTTTATTTTTATTTTGCTTTTTTTTTTTGGTATGTTCCTGATTTTTCATGAAGACATTCAGTTTCTCCCTCTCTTCTCCCTTACTATCTTGTGTTCTTGTGGTAGGACTTTTCTGTTATTAATTTGGCTGCACAGTAATGTATCCTATTTACTTCTGTTATATTTTATGACTCTCTATGGACAGTTCTAATCACTGTGTTCATTTGTTTTATCAAACTTCTAACTTTTGTGGTTTTACTGACCTTCTGCTGTCTATTTCTTTCATTGAACTTAATATGTCTATCCATCTGTAGTAAATCAAGCAACTCTTTTTTTAGATATTTTCTTCTAAACTGAGGGCACATTCTTTTTTGCCATTTCCTGTGGTCATTCTGTAGAATGTTCCAGAGCTTCTTCTTGTGCCAGATTATATTGATGCTTTGAAATATTTGGAAAATATATGATATGCGTAATTTGCATTATTTGCACAATATCTCAAAACAGCAATTTGCTACCAACTCTTATTATATATCACTGAAAAGCCAATCAATTTACTCACTGACATTGAGTCTATCTTGCATAGTTACAAAATATGTCCCAATGTTCAGTCATAACAATAGTACATTTTCTCAAATAAAACATGCATTTTCTTTAACAAATGTGAAATATAAATTCTGTTTCACAAAATAGACCCTTGATACTAACATCACTGTGTAGCCCATTGTCCGATGAACAACTTTCATATCTTGCACTTTTTTGTGACTTGCACCCCATGTGCATAAATGGGAAAAAGAACTTGTGGATAGATGGAAGGATTGTTTCTAAGATATTTGGAGTCATATTAGATCACATGATCCATTCTTGCCTCCTTCTTCTTCTTCATATTAATTACCAAACTTCCTTGTGACCTCACCCATCTCCCATTTACCTATTTTGTTGATGACATGGTCATTTACTGGTCAAGTCAATCACAAACCAATATTCATTGCCAACACCAGCCAGACTTAGATGAGCACCACTAATGACTCATAAACCATAAGCTGCTTCTCAACCACACCAAGACCACAGCTATACTTTCTGGAACTCCACAGAAAATGCACCCCACACCTGAGTCTTTAGTTGACCTACATAACCATGCCATATAGACAGCCTCCACCTTCAAATACCTAGGACTATGGCTTGATCAGTCACTAAACTTACATTTCCAGAGAGCGAAAGCGAGAGCCAAATTAAACTCTCTCCTGTCCTGGACCAAAATGATCTTTCCTCTTTTATTCCAGCCAGTCAAAGAAACCACTGGCAAAGGAGCTCTCATTTCTCATCTTGAATATGGGTTCCCAATTTTACTTCTGCCTCCAAGAAAAACACTGCCACACTACAAACTATCTCTGACAGAATCTGCAGATTCATTACAAGCTCACCTTTCTGTGAGCATCGCTGCATCACACTAGTACAAGCCAAACGGCTACCCATAAAACAAAGACCAAACCTCCTTTTAGGATCCCAACTCTACAAACTACTCCAACTGCATACATTTACTATACAAGCAGCAAGACTTCACGAAAAACATTCCTTGTAGAGTCTGAGACTCTACTCACAAGCCAAATTCTCATTACCCCTAGAACCAAACCCCACAGCACTGCACATGCTTTGTCACACCATCTCTCATTACCCCTAGAACCAAACCCCACAGCACTGCACATGCTTTGTCACACCATCTCTCATTACCCCTAGAACCAAACCCCACAGCACTGCACATGCTTTGTCACACCATCTCTCATTACCCCTAGAACTAAACCCCACAGCACTGCACATGCTTTGTCACACCATCTGTCATTCCCCTAGAACCAAACCCCACAGCACTGCACACGCTTTATCACACCATCTATTATTACCCCTAGAACCAAACCCCACAGCACTGCACATGCTTTGTCACACCATCTCTCATTACCCCTAGAACCAAACCCCACAGCACTGCACATGCTTTGTCACACCATCTCTCATTACCCCTAGAACCAAACCCCACAGCACTGCACATTCTTTGCCACACCATCTCTCATTATCCCTAGAACCAAACCCCACAGCACTGCACATGCTTTGTCACACCATCTGTCATTACCCCCTAGAACCAAACTCCACAGCACTGCACATGCTTTGTCACACCATATCTCATTACCCCCTAGAACCAAACCCCCACAGCACTGCACATGCTTTGTCACACCATCTCTCATTACCCCTAGAACCAAACCCCACAGCACTGCACATGCTTTGTCACACCATCTTTCATTACCCCTAGAACCAAACCCCACAGCACTGCACATGCTTTGTCACACCATCTGTCATTATCCCTAGAACCAAACCCCACAGCACTGCACATACTTTGTCACACCATCTGCCATTACCCCTAGAACCAAACCCCACAGCACTGCACATGCTTTGTCACACCATATCTCATTACCCCCTAGAACCAAACCCCCACAGCACTGCACATGCTTTGTCACACCATCTCTCATTACCCCTAGAACCAAACCCTACAGCACTGCACATGCTTTGTCACACCATCTGTCATTACCCCTAGAACCAAACCCCACAGCACTGCACACACTTTGTCACACCATCTGCCATTACCCCTAGAACCAAACCCCACAGCACTGCACATGCTTTGTCACACCATATCTCATTACCCCCTAGAACCAAACCCCCACAGCACTGCACATGCTTTCTCCTCTCAGGCACCTACTCTTTGGCAAGGTCTGCCATCAACATTAAGGAAATCAACACTTATTCCAAATTCAGAATGCAACTCAAAAAGCACTTCTTCATCCAAGCCAAATGCTCCTGCTTCAACACAGGATACATCAACTAACTTATCTCCTTTCTGAGTATCTTCTCCTCTCTCAAGATTCACAGATGATTGACTTACTTTCTAAACTACTATATATATATATATATATATATATATATGGATCTACTATATTTGGTTGAATTTCATTTGGTCGAAAATGATTTCAGGCAGCCCACTTCACTGAAACCTTATTTGAATGAAAGCACTTGTGGTCGAATTACATTTGGTCAAAAATGGTATTTAGTCCCACTGCAGTGTGACCCTGGAGTGAGAATATAAAGTTAGGGGAGGTGTGGGCGGCACAGCCCCCCACATAATTGCAGTTTATGCACTATTATATACATGTTTATCCATTAAAAATACATTGAAACATATAACATAAGTAAAAACTTGTTGCAAAATGAGGGGGGTTATGCCCCCACACCCCCCAATGTGGGCTGCTATGCCCCCACATACCCCAACTTTATATTCTCACTCGAGGGTCACACTGCAGTGTGGCAGGGGCTAAATACCATTTTCGACCAAATGTAATTCAACCAAATGTGCTTTCAGTCAAATGAGGTTTCAGGGAAGTGGGCTGCCTGAAATCATTTTCGACCAAATGAAATTTGACTAAAAGAAGTAGACCCATATATATATATATATATATATATATATATATATATATATATATATATATATATATATATATATATATATTGTGCACTGCACTTTAGTTGACTTGTAAATTACACTGTGCTTCTTCACTGGAATGTATAGACACTGTTTTTTTTTTTCCTATGAAATTAGTCTGAACTATTCAGGTGTTGATTAACATTTATGTATTTTTGGTTTGTGAAATGTTTGGTATTTCTCCCAGGTAGAGACAGATATTAATCAATATTGATTGTGCTTTACCCTGGTAAATTGATATAAATATGAATTATGGTCTAAGTGCATGATTTGGGAGAAGACATCTCAGGAAGTACACATTTTCTTGTCTTAAGAGAGTTCAGGAAGCAAAGGGATTCATTAGCCTCCCATTGCTCAGGGCTAAATGAGTTAGGTCCTATAACCTAGAAAGCTACTGGCTTCCTGAGAGCTTTTCTCCAAAATATTTTATTAGAAAACACACATCATAAGATCACTTTTATCTCATAAATGATGTGAGTTACAAAAGCATGTAAATTATGACAGTTCTTTGCTAAACAGTGGGCTACACACTGGAATTACTATCACAGGTCTGTTTGGTGATTATTATCTTATATTGCAGATGTATAAAAGAAAAAATGGCATTTTATTTGCCAAAAGGTACTCATGTTAATGGTTAAATACAGGGTTATATCTATTTAAGCATATGGTATAGATGCAAATTATAATTAGGAGAACTGGGCATCTGCTCAGGAGCTTTCAATGATTTATGACAATTGCATGCAGCATAGTGCTGTTATTTGATACTACTTATCTGTGCAGATGATGCATATGATATTTTAAAACAACATTAATCAGCAGAACTGTGCATGTTAAAGAGTATGCATCATTGGGAAAATTGTGTGCCCTAATGTTTGGTACAAAAGAAAATATCTGATGGAAGGTCACTCAGCTTTTATGAAAATAATGAGAATATGAAAATATTGTTAATATTCCTAACTGCTTTCCTAGGTATTTATATCTCAGTATATCTTCCCATTATACACTATCTTTTAATATGTTTTACTAATACCCACTGTTTGAAAATGGGTCCCTGACATGACAGTGTCAAACTCTATGCCCCTTCAATAGAAATGACCACTTTAGAGGTGAGCACTCTCTTCATTATCATAATATCAGTGTATGAGTCATATGAAAGCAAGCACCGTCTTGTTTTATAGACCAAGAAACAGATGTTAGCAAGCAAAACAGGTTAGTGATTTTAATAAAAGCCCCATAAAAGAGGGTAAGGTTTCTCTATTAACGTCTCTTGTAAACTGATTAAATACATCAAAAGTGGCTTTTAAAAGAAAGTTATTTGACTAAAAAAAAATTATTTAGAAATGAAGGTAACATCTAAGTTAAACAAGCTAACATTAGCTTCATTAAATCAGACTTTACATTGCTATAAAAAAGATTGTCTCTGGGATTTAATAAACTCTGTGTAGGCTTTGCGAGAACAGGTCAGGACACAGCAGTGTATGTTTACACTCCAGCATACTGGACTAGAGGAATTGTGTGGAATGCCCCACAGATCACCAGGGTTTTTCATAAATTAATGTATTATATTGTGAGAACAGGACAGGAGAGTGTATGTGAACATTCCAGTATATAGGCTAGCGAGATTGCATGGAATGCCACACGGACCACCAGGGGTTTTCATATAGTAATGTATTATGTTGCAGGGATAGGACAGGGCAGAACAGTGTATGTGTACACTCCAGCATACTGGCCTAGTGGAATTGAGTGGAATGCCACATGGGTAATCAGGGTTTTTCATATATTAATGTACGTGTTGCAGGCACAGGACAGGACAGTGTATATAGTGCTGAATATTGTGGAATCCCATTCCAGGCAGTCTGTATAGAGTAAATGGTCTGCCATTTATAAGAAACAGTCATGGGAAGTGTGTTTATTGAATAGTAAAACTCAGATAAAGTTTCGGGATGATCACCAGGAAGGAGGGCATGTGAAACATTGTAATGTACCGCACATGAAGAAATGTGAAAAGAAGACAGTTTCACTAGGAACACTAATTACATCTCCACATGGCAGAGTACATGCTGCACAATAACAAATGTATACGATATAACTGTCACAGAAGGTGACATAAAAGTGGAGGATGTCTGTGTGATATAAGAATCCAGACATGAACAGCGGAGAGGACATGTACCATGTATGTTACATACAATTGGTGTTGGGTGCATATTGTGAGGCTATGCAAACTGATTTGCCTGAGTATGCTTGTATTGTCAGCAAAGGCTTCCAGCAAAGATATAGATACAGGCTCATGGCCAAAAGTTAAACCTTCATGCACAATCATGTACAATATCAAAATAATACCACTGGTGATACCCATATCTCTGACACAACAGTAATACCCATATCTCTGACACAACATACATGTTTCTGTGTAAGCATAGATTATTCTGTACCAACAGACTTGTACAATTATTAGGATATTTCAGCAATCTATGAGTGCAATCAAGCACACTCTCATGACATTGACATATGCAGGCGGTGTGAGGAGACACACTTGACATTATGATCACTACAGGCTAGATGACTGGTGTGCATGGCAGAGATATATATGGTACAGTCTGCACTGCCATGAATGTAAACCATGCCATCAATGTCATTAAACAACTATGTATGTCATGAGTGCATCACCAAAACTTTTATCACACATGCATGTGGCATTACACCTTGATGAGGGTTCTGTGCCATCAGAAGTAGTGTTTATGCAGCAAAACTAATACCTAGGTATGCGCATATAGATGTGTGACAGCTCACAGTGACAAAGGTAGTACACTTCAGTTACATATCACTGGAAGATGATAATGGAGGGACATGCGGAAGGGTGCATCAAACTCAGGTGTTGATTTGGTGAAAGCTGTGAACTATGAAGGTATTATGGCCTACCATGTGGATGTCCTGCACATACTCAGTAGTTGTGTTACATACAAGGGAGTACTCACCACTGGGGACACATGCTGGTGGACATTCCACATACCATATATCCCAGGACACAGGCCACATAAAAACTGGTCTGCTGATAGGGTGTGACATCTACATGATCCTCTGTTTGTGCATTTGCTTGCATAATGAAACAACTCCCCATGTTTAATTTATTTATTTTTTATCTCATGTGTTGTCATGGCTGTGGCAGCAATCTTTGATGTATGTTTATACTGCCTGTATTATACCAATATCACAGTTGGAGTCAATGACTGTCCACAGTCTGCAGTCCTCCAGACAGATGTTGGGACACAGCATTTCAATAATGGACACACTTGATCACTGGACATGAGATATGGGTCACTTCACACAGCTCTACAAATGTAGATGCCATGAATGTGATTCACTGTTCTACCCACTTGGTGATAAGACACTGATGGCCACACCTGTGATTGTGGAGTGAATATCTCAGTGTGGACTCCTGTAACCTTGGCCTTTTGAATTTCCACAGGATGATGCTCTTTAAGGACCTCTGACAGATGTAACAGACATAGCTGTAGCATCAAAAACTCACACATGTCTGTTGCACACAGGCTGGATATTACTAGTGTCCATTTAGAGAAGGTTCATAATGATATGTTGGTCTACTTCACAGATCAGGAGAGTCAATATGTGTCTATGCATGCATGCATCAGGTGCTGTCTCAAGCCTACTCAATTGGATGCATGTTGATGTAACCCCTTCAATGGGAACATAGTTTATCTGGAGGGTGTGTTGAAGTGTGTGTCACACTGGGTCAGGTAGGCATACATTCTGAGTCACACTATAGGTGATCTATGATGTTTTCACAGCCCATTGTTCCCATGTGATAGGCCTTCATGAAGATAACACAGTGCATACTGCCTATCTTGATTTGTCCTAGGGTATGGACACATTCCCCTACTCAGATATCATTGCCAAACTCCACCAGCTGGGGATTAAAACCTATATCACTAGATGGTTAACCAATGTCCTCACCAACAGACCACATACATGAAAGATGGTGAATCAACCTCTACCAATGCATCTGTCATCATTGGTGTGCCCCAAACATCTGTGCTGGGTCCTATGCTATGTGGAATCTATTTCTCAACAGTCCAGGCTACAAAATATGACCTGTAGCTTACCATGTTTACTGATTAATGGATATTGGTTTCAGTCATTGAGTCCACCATTGATGTGACTATAGTACAAGGGGGCTAATACACACAAATGACTGGTGCCAAAGCCACATGGTCTACTAACAAATAAAGAATGTATCAGGATTTATGCCTTATGCAAAGTGGAATTTCCTGGTAAATACACAATTGACAACACCCCCCCCCCATGCTGAAACCAGTGGTACAGGAATTGGGAACACACATAGCAGTCTGAACTTTGACCAAGTATACACAGAGGTATGGAAAGGCTCCATCATGCACCTCAGAAGTTAGGCCATTGTATCCAGATCTGAGGAGGATATAACAGCACTATACTCAAATCTCATCTGAACACTAATACAATTTAATGCTTCATTTTGCATGTACATCACCAGACACCTGCCACAGCTGGACAGACCACAGGGTTTCACACCAAGAAAATACAGGTCCTACAAACCATGCCATGATGTACATGGATATACTGAAAGTGCTGTTCCTGAAATCTGTATTGGAAAGGATGAGGTGACTTGTGCCTGGATTGCACAACATCTCTGACCCTGTCCTGATGTGTATATTGCACATATGCAAATCAGCAAAGTCCATTGAGAGGAATATGGTAAAAGTAATGTCCCAGATGCTGTTGTGAAAGTCTCTCTACTTTCAAGCAAGTGCACAAACACGTGAACTGTTGACTGCAGTAAGAATGGAACTCCTACCTATCTAGGTACATAGACTACAAACCCAGTACTTTATGTGAGTGCCACAGCTCAAGTCCAACTTGGAGTATCTCAGACAACACTTTATAGTTTATAACATTAACAGTGTCTCTTGAGGAGAATATAACATTGTCCACATGCTTGTGTATAATGTTCTTTGTAATGTCAAACAACGGATCACACATGCACACAATTGACTGCAGTAAGAATAAAACACCTACTTATCTAAGTAGACAGACTACAGAACACAGTACATTATGCAAGTGCCACAGCACAAGTCTGACTTTTGCATAGCTGCAGGTCAGCTTATACTGGATGAAATCAACAGTGTATGTTGTAGAGAAGAAGTTGGGTGGCCTGCATGAAATTATTTTTTAGGTATATGTCAGCATCAAAATACTGTTAATCCATGGAATCAGAGTGGTAACTGTAGGATACAGACTTCTGCTGTTCTGGCTAGACACAGAGACACTGAATAACCTCAACAGTGCTCAGTGTAAAGTCAGAAATGACCCCAAAGCAGTAGCACCTCATGGAGCAGTGTGGCTAAAGAATTGTGACCGGCCAAATAATAATCAAATGGTCTTTATTAATAAGTTAAGCTCTTTCATCCCTATAAATTAGGGACTTCAGAACAGTTGTAGACACAGAGACAGACATACGCATGCCCATTTCACTGCAATGAAAACAGACCCCCTACCTAAGTACACAGACTACAAAACACAGTATGTTATGCAAGTACCACAGCACAAGTCTGAATTTTACAGGACTGCTGGTGAACTCATAGTAGATGACATCAGCAGGCCATGTGGAGGCAAAATTCTGGGAGACATGCATATGCTCATAGCTTCATACATACATAGAAGGCTAGTAGCCTTATGGCCCTGCTGTATTTATAAGCCTAGCTGTGTAAAAACACAAGTACCATTATTGAGCATAGTTGGATGGTATTTGTTAGCAGAGCAATTTTGTGAGAAGCACCAACTGGCCCTGCCCATGAAGGACATAGGTGCTATCTCAGAGGTGACTTTACAATCACCCAACCAATAGTCAACATGGTCACTGAAGAACACTGATTCACATGCAGTGGCAGCCTATTATGGAGGACTGCCAGTCATTGAGGGATATATACATATATATATATATATATATATATATATATATATATATATATATATATATATATATATATATATATATATATATATATATATATATATATATATATATATATATATATGCCTCCCCAGCATGTTCTTTTTATGTCATGGCCTAGTTTGGGAACTCTTGTCTAAGCTATTCTTGTCCAATTTGATTTGCAGATCTGCAGTCTTTCCAGTAGGGCAGGTTCTGAAACTGCTCTGTAGGGCAGGCATATGTCATCTCTCAGCAGCCTGCATGATACTCAGTACACTGGCAGGTCTTTCAGTCTTTCTATGTATGTCATGTTTGGAGGCCCTGGAATCTCCGAGGCATAACCCTGTGTTTTCTCCAATTGCTGCAGGTGTCTGGTGAGGTACAGAAACAAAGGAGCACTGTGCTCAATCAGTGGTCTGATAAGTATAGAGTACAGAAGAGATATGAACATCCTGGTCTTGGATGTGATGTCAATATGTATGCTGTGCGCAATGCAGAATGCATGTGTTACCACTATGAACACATAGTGATAAAAGTGTAGATTGCTACCAGCATGTGCTCTTAAGTCTCACAACACTGTGTTTGAGCTGAGAGGGGTGCTATGTATATCATAATTACCATGGATACTTCACTGTCAAAGTGGAAAATGAGCCATAGTATGCTTTAAAGTTCAGTCCTTGAGTTTGGCACCAACAATTTTGTGTGGCTCCTTCCATAACTTATTACCATCATCGGGTGATTCTATATGAGTGTGTCCACTTACCAGTCATCTGAAAACTTGTTAAACCACAGGCCATCTACCATTGCCTGTGCTTCAGGGAAGGAGTTTGCAAACAGTTGAGGGTCCAGCACAGATCCTTGTGGTATTCTAATGGTAACTGGTTACTGGCGGAGGTGCAATTTCCAACTTTGAGAGTGTGTGTTATATCATTGAGCCAGTTGCCTATCCCTGTAGTACTGTATGGCTTAATTCCCACATAGAAGCTCTACACTATGACAAATGAATGGAAGATAGTGTCAAAGGCCTTTGATAAGTCAACATAGTTGGTATGTCCTGTTATCTCTCATCAACGTCTGTGGGTCAGTATCCAAGAAGTCCACACGTTTAAATAAGTAATATGTACTCTTTTCAAAAATAAAATTAGAAGGATAAAATGTGTTGAAGATCACCCATGTCACTGTGTATATGGTCCATGCTAATTCCTTTGATAGCCTTGCAGATAAGTGTTTTCAGACATATGGGTCAATAGTTGTAGTTCTGCATATTGCCAGATTGATGTGCATTGCATAGCATACAACATTTGATATTACATTTTGAACTGTGTTTGATATATGTGTGGTAAAAGTACTGACACCTGTGGACTGCAGTGCTTGGTGCTGGCAACAGATGGATTTATTGTATATATGTAATATATTGTTAGATAGGGCCCTCAGTTTATCATGTTTACACATGTATACACAGGAAATGGACAGTAAACTGTAGTAATACAGAATAATAGAAAGAATTCCATAGTGAGGTGAGCAACAGGTTTGCATGTTGGTCAGTAAAGTGCATATGCATGCAAGATACTCATGTTTGCGTGAAGGTAAGCAGTTCACAAATGCGAGCCACATTGCTAAAGCCTGACAGTTAGTACTGAGTCTAAGAAATATATCTGCTGATTAACTGACTCTATGGCAGCACATTTTAATGCATTGATACATTCCATTTTTGGCCCAGATGGTACTGAGTTTGAATACATGTTTATCTAATAGTTTATAATATTTTTCATTACAGAATGATAATGCAATGACATGAACTGTTTATATGAGATGTGTTGCTGCATTTTGCCAGTGCTCACCATCTCTGTGCATTGGTGCTCAATGCACACCTCCTCACAAATATGGAGCCCAAAAAGTGAAGGGATCCATTACTTTTTCTGCTACTTATGTGTGTTGTTTATAATTCTGTTTTTTGACAAGATTAAAGGTGTTAAAATTGGGTAGATAGAAAAGTCATAAAATGGGGAGCAAGCAGGGGGAAGAACAAAATCTCAGTTAGTACTGAGTCTCTGGAAGATACCTGCTACTTAAATGACTCTGTGGCAGCATGTGTTAATGCAGTTAATGCAGTGATACATACCTTTTTGGGGCCAAATGCTGTAGCTAATACTTTTAACTACTTTTGCATTACCATTGCTGCACATTGGAGTGATGCCCACCATCCCGCAATAATGTATTAAAGAAAAGAAATGGGGAAGATAGGACACTGGGGTGATGGGGAGCAAGCAGGGTGATGAACAAAAGGAAAGCAGGGCAGAAATGTGCAGGAGGGAGTTAGGAAAGAACCATAGTTATCCATTTCTTTAACAGTGAAAAGTGAACATATCTGGCAAATATTAACTGAATTTGGAATGTGACCTCCAGAGAGAGGGGTGACCACAAAACAATCATGTTGTAAGGCAGATGGATGGAATCCAATGTGCAAGAAGACACGTGTGAAATTGGGAAATGGAGAGCTATGTATGGGACAATTTTTTTTTTTTTTTTGTGGGTCAAGTGGTCATTTTATTTATGGAGAAAGAGGAATGTTGTGAAAAGGATGTAGGAATGTCTTGATGAAGCAATTTGGGTGGGTGAGGAAGCAATTGCAGACAGACAGGACAAACAAGACAAGAGACAAGGATGGTGATGGACACAAAAGGTTGGATGACACAATGAGTGGGGTGAGGGTGGGGAAATCATGAACCCATGATCATTAAGCTGGGTGACAGAGAGAATCCAGTTCTCACCCACTGGACAATCATCACTGTCATCTCACTTTGCCATTGTTTGGAGCTGGAGCACCTGTCTGCGCCTTCTCCTCCTGATATTACATAAAATAAGGGAAAGCCACCTCTCCAGCCAGCATAAGTGTGCAACAACAGTGTGGCTACAATTGTATGCAACATCCCTGACAATTCATAGTAGGTGATAAAATCACTACCTGCACAACTGTTCCCAAATAGTACCACTGTACCTGCCTCCAGGGCAGGACTACCTGAGGGGGTAAATAGTGGAGTGGCTTCAGAGGTGGTGCTGCCAGGTTGGCTCCCAGATGTGCTGAGTAACAGTGCTGGAGCTAGTGGAGAGGGGTAAGTGGATCCTGTCGGGTAGACCTACCCCTCTGTGCTGTGGAGCATTTAGTGATGTGGTACACATGGATGGCATGGACACATTTTGATGATACATAATAATAAAAATAAAATACAAAAATAAAAATAAAATAAAATAAACAGAAGATAAGGGTTGGGGTGAGAGAAAAGAAAATAAGATGTGTGCCTTCATATGAGAAATGCAATTCCGTGATACAATTAATTGACTCTATTGCCTTAAGATTTGCTTTTAAGACTACCAGAGCCTAACAGATGCACACTATACTACAGGTTGCAGCAAGCACTCCTTGACATGGGCATATATTGCATATATGCATGTTACAGTTAAAGAGATTACAGTTGGCAACAGATCATGTGTGCCACTGGAACAGAGCTTTTACTTTCAACCTTTAAATTGCACATACACCTGCACAAGCTCAAAGATGAACTAACCCCTCACCTAAACACACTGTTCAAACTCAGCCTCTCCACAAGCTACATACCCATAGAGTGGTGAACAGCAACAGTTATTCCGCTCCACAAAGGTGGAACCACAATAGACCCCAGGAACTATTGCTCTATGAGCCTGACTAGCTTGGTCTGCAAGGATATGGAGCACATCATCATGGAACTCATTAACAGAGACATTGGGAACCTCCAAACACTGGACCCTACCCAGTTTGGCTTTGGTAAGGGCCGATCATGCCTCCTAAACCTGGTGGGCTTCTTTGAGACAGTTACCAAGGCTATAGACGAGGGAAAGGTGGTACACACAGCCTACCTAGACCTTACTAAGACCTTCAAAAGCATTCACCATTCTGGTATTATAGACAAGCTCACCACCCTGAATATAAACCCTTACTTCACAAGATGGGTTGCCAACTGGCTCATGGACAGAACCCACATGATGAGAGTTGCTGTAGCTAGGTCCGACTTTAAACCGGTTACAAGTTGCATTCCCCAGGGCTCAGTCCTAGGACCCCTCCTGTTTGGCATATACTTCTCAGAGGTAAAGGCAAG
Source organism: Protopterus annectens (assembly GCF_019279795.1). NCBI lineage: Eukaryota > Metazoa > Chordata > Ceratodontiformes > Protopteridae > Protopterus > Protopterus annectens. The sequence goes on along the minus strand of NC_056725.1, from coordinate 985,878,671 downwards.
CACAGGAGGACTATGGCTGTCCAAGTTCACAGACGACTGCAAACTAGGGGCTATAATTGACTCTCCGGCTGACACAGACATCCTCCAAAAGGGTCTCACTGAGAAGGATGCCTGGTGTCAAAATCATGGCCTCAAGCTAAATGCCAAAAAGTGCATAGTCATCCCCTTTGGATGCATCCAAATTACTGGAACCTGTGTTCTGAGAGACTGCCTTACATTATATCTGCAATTATACAGAGCTGAGTGTATATATATTTTTGGTTATAGAGTTCAATTGTTGCTTAGATCTGTGTTGAAACTGTTGTCTCACTGTTCTGAGAGACCGATTGGCAAATATACAGAGCTGAGAATATTTTTTTGGTTTTAAAGTTTGTACTGTTAGTTTTTGCTTAGATCTCTGCTGAAACTGTTTTGTCCCACTCTCTCTACTTTTGGTTTGTAGTTTAAATTTGGTGGCTTTTGCAGTTGCCCGCCCCACTGTAGATTTGATCTGGGACACTCCCCGTCCCATCTCTTTACCACATTCTACCTAATAAACTCTTTCTGCACTTGTTTTTAGTCCTTTTTAATTTAATTGCATTTTTAAACTGTGTTTGGTCTAATATTGCTGCATACTCAAGTGTGCTAGCTTGCACTGCATGTGAATTGTTTTTTACTACTGTTTTTGCTACTTTTCTGTAACAAAAAAAAAAAAAAAAAAAAAAAAAAAACTGTAATCCTGTTTCCTACCTTTCCTGTAACTAGTGTTCCAGATACAGATTTGCTGTATCCAAGACTGTATGTAAGCTTCTGAGTCCCCCAAGCCTTTCTGTGTTGGAGGGAAGCCTTCTAGCTTATCAGTGGGAGTGGTAAGCACTAGGTAACCTATCTACCACATAAGTAGTGGTTCTGGCCCAGAATTTGTAGTTACTGGCCGTTTGGGCAATTTCTTCCATCTCTCTCAACTTTCTGATTTGAAAGCCTGTATTTGCACTTGTTTCTGTCCTGTAACTCATCTAGTGCAGATACAGATTCTTAGTTTTAGCACTTAAATTTGCTTGTTCATGCTCAGCACTTGTTCAGAACTTGTAAGCACCAAATAAGCTACTAATTACTATAGCACTCTATCTTCCTCATTACCTAGAGGAAAACAGTTTTTGTACTTAACTTTTCTCACTTGCTTAGAGAAAAACAGCTCTTGTACTCACTTTCCTCACTTATCTAGAGGAAAAACCCTGCATCTTTCTTTTTGCGTGGTCTTGCGCACAGTGCAGTGTCGGGCAGCGCCGGTTAGCTGGGGTATACTATTCCCGGCCCCACAAAGTCTGCACTGTAAATTTTCCCTTAGAACTAAGCAAGTCTCAACTCAAGTGCTTCAGATCAGCTGCTCTTATTGCAGCACTTGTAAAACAGAAATCAGCACTTGTCCTAATCTCCTAGACAGCACTATTATTCTCCAAATTTCCTAGACAGCACTATTATAATATGGCATAAGACCCTCGATCGTCCGCAGGACTTAAGTTCAATTTACTCTTCAAAGCATGTCCAGAGGTCAGCTTCAGGTGTACTCTCCAGTTCATCTGGTGGAATTGGGCATCCTATGGCAGTGTCACAACTGCCTCATGTATACAGACAACCCTCTCCTCTTACCTCTAGACACAAACAATTGTGAAAGATGCAAATACACAGCCAGACTGGAGGCTAAGCGCTCTCAACCCATGACTGTAACAGACAGTCAAGAGGATAAGGGACACACTTGCATCACACCACCTGTCACACATGAATCTACAAAACAAGCACCGGCAAAACATATGCATAAATACACAAAAACATATTTGGAGGCACTAGGTACCAACCTGAAAAAGAAACAGTGCCCTCCAAAGCAGACAAGCAAGCAACCTGCACCCACAAACACAAGCCAGAAAACACATAATTCACCTCAGCAGTGTGCCTCATAACAGCCCTTAAGGCAAAACACCATACCTAACACGCTAGTAATAGGAGACTCTATAGTAAGGCACATGGATGTTCCACTCACCAGGCAGAACAAGGAGAAGGTTACTGTCGGCTGTCTGTTGGGTGCTCGGATCCGCCACATAACACAGGCACTTAGGTCACTCCAGAACAAGTACAAGTATGATGCTGTCATTGTACATGTTGGTGTGAATGATCTAAGACGTACCTCCCTGGACTACATGAAAAGAGACATTGAGGAGCTCTCTGATCATGTAGCCCAAGCTGGTATGACCCTAACCTTGAGTAGAATACTACCTTGACCTACAATGATACCACAATACAAAGACAAAATGATCAATTTCAACAATTGGCTAAGCTTCTGGTGTCATTCTAAGGGGATCCAGTGTCTGTCTGCCTGGGATGACATGATAGACAAGCCTCACTGTTTTGCCAGAGATGGGTAGCACCTATCGCCCCTAGCTTTTTGAATACTGGCCAAGGCTTTTGCCGTCCCCATAGTACCTTTTTTAGGCAAGGCTCAAAGGACAAACCAACCACCGTAACCAGCACAGGTAACCAAAAATTAAGGGTAATGCTACTCAATGCCAGAAGTCTCAACCTCAAAATGCACACACTCGAGGCTCTCCTCAGCATGGAGAAAATCGATGTTTGTGCAGTGACAGAAACCTGGTTCAATGCTCAAGAGAGCACCCCAGCACTGCCAGGTTACAATTCATATCATACCTTCTGGCCTCAGTTACCAGATCACATTACAAAGGGTGGAGGTGTATCCATATTCATCAAGGATACCTATATCTCCAGGTTAGTAGCGCAGCATGATGTCCCCATCCATGCGCAACTATCAGCAGGCAAAACCACATTTCAAGTCATAGCCGGTTATAGATCACCCACCATGTCCCAAGATGCTCACTCTGCATTCCTTGAGACATTGGAAAATATAAAGGTCCTACCCAACACCATAATCGTGGGTGATTTCAACTACCCTGGTATAGACTGGGCGAACTAACAATGTTCCAAATCCTATGCTCAGCGATTCATAGAATTTATAAATTCAAATGTCCTTGAACAACTAGTATGTTCCACCACTAGAGGGGACAACATATTGGATTTAATCATCACAAATATGGGTGCCCGTTGTACCACACCCATTATCACCCCCTCCTTGGTCAGATCCGACCACAAACTGATAACCCTGGACATCCTCACTCCTCCACCTCCCCCAATCAAAGAAACCATAGCCAAAAGCCTTTCCAAAGCAAACTTCAAACTACTTGCATCCAAAGTGGAAAGCTTCACTATTCCCTTGCAGAAGGATAATGATATCCAGGATGCGTAATCCTACACCAAGGCACTCTATATGCATCTTCAGGATTGTATGGACCATGCTATCCCAAATAAAACCAAGACTCCTTCCTCAAGCAAGAAGAAGCCAGTCTGGTGGACCCCAGCCATAAGCAAACTTTACAATAAAAGGAGGAGACTTATACAAAAAAAGGTCAAATCTCAGGTAGAAAAATCATCCCTGATCAGTATTAGTAAGAAATTGAGGGCCCTCATCAAGTCAACTAAAGCTAATTTTGAAAAGAAAGTTGCCAAGTATGCCAAGGATAACCATAAGTCCTTCTATGGCTACATCAAAAACCTAAATGGCAATGCTCAGGTCTGTTCTGAGCTAGTACAAAATGGAACAAAATACACTGACCCTCCTGACATTGCCAACATCTTGGCTGAGAGGTTCAGTGCAAATCCCCCCCTCCCTCACCACCTACAGGGCCTATTACCATTCTAGGGGATTGTGTAAGTCCAATTATTACTGATATGTTGGTTAACAAGGCTCTATCTAAAGCTAAAAACACTGCCTCCATGGGACCAGATGGTGTCCCAGGCTGTGTCATACGCGAGCTCCAAAAGGAATTAACCCCGCATCTTAATACCTTGTTCAGTCTCAACCTCTCCACAGGATATGTGCCCATAAAATGGCGCACGGCAATGGTGGTCCCACTACACAAGGGTGGGGTCACAACTGACCCTGGGAACTATGGCCAATAAGCCTGACCAGTCTGATCTGTAAGGCTATGGAGCAAATCATTATGGAACTCATAAATGGAGAGATTGGGAACCTCCAGTCACTGGACCCCACACAGTTCGGCTTCGTCAAGGGAAGATCATGCCTCCTGAACCTGGTGGATTTATTTGAGACAGTTACTCAGGCTATAGATAAGGGAAAGGAGGTACACATGGCTTACCTTGACCTTGCTAAAGCATTTGACACCATTCCCCATTTAGGTATTAACCAGCCTGGGCATAAACCCTTATGTCACAAGATGGATCGCAAACTGACTCTCAGACAGATCCCATAAAGTAAGAGTAGCAGGATCTATGTCCAAATCAAGACCAGTAACAAGTGGTGTGCCTCAGGGCTCTGTCCTGGGGCCCCTCCTGTTTGGCATGTACTTCTCAGAAGTACAGGCAAGCACAGAAGGGCTGCGGCTGACTAAGTTTGCGGACAACTGCAAACTGGGTGCTATAATAGAGTCTCCAGCCGACATGGAGATCCTCCAGAAGGGCCTAAATGAGACTGATGCATGGTGTCAAAGCCATGGTCTCAAGCTAAATGCAAAAAAAATGCGTAGTAATCCCCTTTGGAAAAAAACAGAGTACCCACAAACTACAACATAGGAGGTAATCCCCTGAAATCTGAAGAAGAAATAAGGAATCTAGGGACCCAAGTAGCTAGTCAGCTTTCCTTTGATAACCATGTTGCCAAAGTGGTTAGAAAATCCTTCTATGTGACCCATCTAATCACAAAAGGGTTTGCATCAAGATCTAAGGATTTAATGGTGCCCCTCTACTCTTCCCTCATCAGACCCATTATTGAGTACAATGCACCAATTGGAATATACCTGGCTAGACATCTCCAGCAGCTGGAGAGACCACAAATATACCTAACCAAGAGAATTACTGGCCTCAAACAGTTGCCCTATGCAGCACGATAGAAAAAGCTAAGACTGTTCTCTGTTGCATACCACTTTCTCAGAGGCGATCTCTGTCTAACGTACAGAGCCATGTCCAACCAAGAATTGTTGAACATGCTCCATCTTAGCAAAACCAAATCTACTCGAGCTACACGCTCTAGGGATATAAACCTCAACACAACAATGAATAGAACATGCTGGAGGGATAGATTCCCTTCGCAGAGACTTCCCTTACTATGGAACAGGGTCCCGATCTACATAAGACAGAGCCCCTCAATATCACTCTTCAAGAGGAACCTTGATGAGTGGATGGGTAACAGAAAGTTTACACCGGGGATCACACCAACAGCACTACTAGATAGGGGCCAATGGTACTAGCTGCTAGTACAAGGGTCTAGGGAACTACTAAAGGAGCGGTGAATACCGCACAATGTGGCTGGGCTAATATATGCCTTCAGGCAGATAGCCCAGTACCAACCTATGAACCTATAAAAAACAAAGTACCCACAAACTACCACATAGGTGGTAGTCCCTTAAATATGGAAGACGTAATAAGGGATCTGGGGACCCAAGTAGATAGCAATCTCATCTTTGATAATCACATTGCCAAAGTGGTTAGAAAATCCTTATACGTGGCCCACCTAATCACAAAAGGGTTTGCATCCAGATCAAAAGAGGTCATTGTGCCCCTCTACTCATCACTCATCAGACCCATCATAGAGTACAATGCCCCATTTGGGAGGTACCTTACAAGACACCTGCAACAGCTTGAAAGACCTCAGAAGTACCTCACCAAGAGGATCACTGGCCTCAAACAGATGCCCTATGCAGCTCGACTGAAGAAACTCCAGTTGTACTCTGTTGCCTACCGCCTACTCAGAGGTGATCTCTGCCTGACATACAAGGCCATGTCCAACCCAGACTTGATGGACATGCTCCAGCTAAAGAAAACCATATCCCCTTGAGCCACACACTCTAGGGATCTAAACCTCACCACAACAATAAATAGGACATGCTGGAGGGATAGATTCCTGTCCCAGAGACTTCCCATGCTTTGGAACAAGACCCAATCTACATTAGGCAGACCTCCTCGCTAACACTCTTCAAAAGAAACCTTGACAAGTGGATGGAAAACAGAAAGTTTACCTCGGGGATCACTTCAGTGGCTCTGCTGGACAGAGGCACAAGGAACTAATCTAAGGGGGTGGCAAAAGCCAGCATATTCTGGCTAGGCTTATAAATGCCTTCAGGCAGATAGTCTAGTACCAACCTATGAACCTATGAACATAAATGAAGAATTAACAGTATTGTATAGTTGAAAAGTGTGGTCTTTGAACCCACAACCTCAGACTAAAATCTAATATTGTACTCTAGGGTTGTGCTGCAGACTAATTCATGCATACTTTCTTTTACAGTTGAGATATGCATGCTCAATTTGATACAACTCCTAAAATACCAAAAATAGCTATTTTAACTTTTAATGGTAGAATAACACTACTATTCTGCTGCATACATGTCACATGCTTCCCTCATCCTTGGCACCTAGCTCTATGGGTTCATACATTGACCTCACAATTCCTGGCAGCTGTGGAAAACAAGAAAACAGAACAGAATACCATTATGAATACCAGTCTTGCCTATATTCAGCATTTAAGCATTACAAGTACTCTCTGTAGATGATAGTTATACAGGTGTGGGATGTCAGCAGTCCTACATTCCCCGATCAAATAGTCATGATTATTCCTCTTCCTCCTTCTCCAGAGGTTGTTGTAGTAATTACATTGTTCCCCAGTGTGAGGGATATTGGTGGCACTGGTTATGGTCTGAGTTGAACAATTCTAAGCTTCTGACTTATACTGGAAGTCATAATAATCCTCCTGTAGTTGCCTGGCACTGTGGTTTGTAACTAGGAGTCCATTATAAATCTTGGACTCCTGGATACCCCATCTCTGTGCCCTAAACCTGAAACCTTCCCCACAAATGCCTGCCATGTATACCACTGATCTAGAGCAATGGAGAAAGATGCTTCCCTGCCAATTCCTGTCATCGCATTTACTGGGAGTGTGCACACTGTTTGAAAATGGTGTGCTCCACTTACCATTACAAAAACACAGTGCTAGCCAGTACACATCTCCAACCTCTGTATTGTTTTGTGATGGAAAGTAGAGTGCATCAGTAGCAAGCAAAGCAAATTCAAGGTTATTGGATATGCAGGCCATTATGTATATGTGTTAGACAAATGTGAAGGCCATGGCAGTCTAGATAGCAGAAATATATTTACAGGAATATAGTACACAGTATACCCACAGTCATACATTTGAGATTACATGTGTAATACATAAATAAATGAATATATAACTTACACAATGCTACTGCCTCAACACTCATTTATATAATTAATATCAGCTACACCATGTCAAGTGTTATAAGTGAGAGTGACTATAATGGGAAGTTGAAAAGCAGTAAAAGGGAATGGAATTTGCTGTATTTTAACCAAAGACTATGTTTATGGCAGTCTTACACTTACACTTTTTGTCAAAAGAATGTTAAGAAAGCACTTGTCAATGTTGCATTTCATTGCTATAAACAGCAATGTCATGGTGGTAAAACAAAGGTTGCAAACCTTGTACTAGAACAAAAAAATCGGTATTCCAGCCTGACACTTACACCTTCTGCCACAGGGCAAGTTACTTGTCACTCCATATTTTATTGATATTCTTAAGGTCTCACTGTTAACTGCCATGCAACTTCTCTTAGTGATGCCCAATACTATTACTGCAATTGGTTTATTTTCTGGCTATCTGGTTTATGTCTGACCAGTTATATAGTTTGTGCACTGCTGTGGTTTGTGCAAATGAGATAAGTATAGCTAAAAACCTGGCTTTCATTTTTTTTCTCTGTTTTGCCTTTTTTGCACTTAGCTGCACATGAACATGTAGCTGAACAAATGGAAGCATACCTTCTGAAGTTCTATACCCTTCTGTGCAGAATATCCCAAAGTAATAGCATATATTCACTCTTCTCCACATAAACACGTCTCCTCACCATCAGTTTGCCTAGCTACATGGCTGCCTTTTTACATTTGTGCCATAACAGTAACTCACCTTTGCTACCTCCAAAATCACTGTCCATCCTTGTTTGTGCTATAACAGTAACTCACCTTTGCTCCCCACCCACAAAAGAACAGTCTATCCTTGTTTATGCCATAAGAGTAACTCAGCTTTGCACCCCCACCGACAACAGAATAGTCTATCCTTGTTTATGCCATAACAGTAACTCAGCTTTGCTCCCCCCAAAAAGAACAGAAAAATGATATATGTTGCTAACAAAACATCTTTGAAATGCTGAAAGTGCTATCAAAGGAAAAAGGAACTGTCCATGAAACATTTTTACATACTTATCACAATGCATTCCATTTTTATGTATTGGCAATCGTGTAATCCACTGACATGGCTTGGCAAACATGCCCTTGCCATCAAGACACTTCTAACTAATGCATACAGATAAACGTGTAAAATCATTTGCATCAGAATTTTCTTAAATACATTCCAGCATATGTAGTATGTAGCTGAACAAATAGATGCATACCTTCTGAAGTTCAATACTCGTCTGTGCAGCTATATCCAAAAGTAATAGTGTATCTTTACTCTTTTCCACATAAACAAATCAGCCCATTAGTTTGCCTAGCTACATGGTTGCCTTTTTATATGGTGTAGATTCAGGGATCTCAGCATGGTGAATATGCAAATGAGGTATGAGCTCATTAGAATTGCTGAATCCCCCAAAAAATGGATCCATGTAGGGATGCAAACATAGTGCAGCCACTCCCTCAGTGTTTGGTTGTAATAATTTAATATTCTGTTGAGGGTGGGGGAGCAAATCTGAGTTACTCCTATGGCATAAACAAGGATAGACTGTTCTTTTGTGGGTGGGAGAGCAAAGGTGAGTTACTGTTATAGCACAAACAACGATGGATAGTGATTGTGGAGGTAGTAAAGGTGAGTTACTGTTATGGCACAACTGTGACTGATTAGTTGTTGGGAGAAGGAAAACACAACAGCATTACAGGCTGCCTTACATCCAGTGGGTGTGTCAAGTCACATCTACAAAGTGTTAGATATAAGGTTGGAAATGTAAGTAACCACCACACAAGTCACCATGTCAAGTGTTATAAGTGAGAGTGACTATAATGAGAAGTTGAAAAGCAGTAAAAGGGAATGGAATTTGCTGTATTTGAACCAAAGACCATGTTTATGGCAGTCTTACACTTACACTTTTTGCCACAAGAAAGTTAAGAAAGCACTTGTCAAACCTGCCCTTCATTTTTTGTCAGCTGTATATGATGTTATTTTTACTTAATATCCTCACACATTTTAAGGCCAATGATCTAGAATGGCTTACGCACTGCATGTCTCAGATTACTGCTCAGATAAATGAAGAATGGCCAACAAACGCAGAAAGGTAAGACAGAGCTGTATGTTTGCAAGCAATAATTATGGCAGGTTGTGTGATCACTAGGTGCAATACATCCGATAATACTAAATGTACAAATAATACTTGTGTGGTTAGATATCATTGTAGATGCTGTTGCAGTCGGTTGTGTGTATATTGGGTTTGAGCTGTTTGTGTGGCAAATAAGCATAAGGCACCCTTCCTGTATTCTGAAGGTGCATTGGATTGGCAGGTCAAATCAAGACCTATGTAGTAATATCACATGTGTACTAACATTTTCTAGTGTGTAGGGTGGCCTAATGTTTAAGGTGTTTGCCTTACAAACACAAAGTGCAGGGTTTGAGTCTCACAAGGGATAATTGGCTAGGCTTAAAATGGCTCGCAAGGGCAGTTAGCCTAGTACTAATCTATGAACCTATGAACCTAAGTTGCTTTTACTCATTTCAACTATTTCTCCTTTTTTCTGTTTCTTTTTTTGGGGGTAATATTTGGGTGATATGCCACCCCTTAGCGCACACATAGCAAAGCAGAGCTGCGCTTATCTTATTTGCACAAAGCGCACAGTGCACATTCTGGACAACTGGCCAGACAGGACCCAGACAGCCAAAAATAGAAACCAGATGCATTCAGTTAATACTATTGGGCATTAATATGTGACATTGCATAGTGGTGAAGAGTGAGAACTTAAAAATGATTAATAAAATATGGAATATTGTGTAACTAGTTTTGTGGCAGCAGGTGTAAGTGTATGACTGGACTACAGATGTTCCTGGGTTCTAGTACAAGGTGTGCAACCTTTGTTTTACTGTCGCAACATTGCAGTTTATAGCAATGAATTGCAACATAGACAAGGGATTTCTCAACCTTCTTGTGGAAACAGGTGTATGTGTAGGACTGCCATTTACATGGTTCTGGTTTTGAATACAGCATATTCCATACACATTTAGTGCTGTTCTACTTCCCATTATAGTCACTCTCACTTATAACACTTGACATGCAGTAACTGATATTAATTATAAGTATGAGGGCTGAGGCACTAGTACTGTATCAGTTATGTATTTATTTATCTATGCATTATTACATTTATTGTCAAATGTATGTCTGTCAGTATACTGTGTACTACATTCCTGTAAGTATATTTCTGCTAACTGGACTGTCCTGGCCGTCACATTTGTCTAACACACATACACAGCTTCTTGTATATCTAATAACCTTGAATTTACTTTGCTTGTTACTGCTATGGTCTGTTTCCATCGTGCAAACATGGTGCTTAGAGGTGCATTCTGCCAAGCAATTTTTTGAGCGATGGTAAGTGGAGCATAACAGTTTCAAACAGTGTATGCACTCCTAGTAAATGTGATGACTAGAATTGGTGGGAAAACATCATTCTCCATTGCTTTATTTGTGGCAGACATGGTGGGTGTTTGGGGAAGGTGTCAGGTTTGGACCACAGAGATGGGGAGTCCAAAATTTTTACTGGACTCCTAGTTAAGGACCACAGTGCCAGGCCTCTGCAGGGAAACTATTCTGGCTCGCAGTATAACTCAGAAGCATGTAATCATTTAGCTCTGGCTGTAACCAGTGTTACAGGTATCCTATACACTGTGAACATTGCAGGTGCCTCTACAATGATAACTGGATGAGGAAGAGGGGTACCCTCAACCACTGGATCAGGGAACTTAGGACTGCAGATGTCCCACATCTGTGCAAGTATAAACTACAGAGAGTACTTATAAGACTTAAAAGATGAACATAGCCAAGACTGATATTCATAATGGTATTCTTTTTTGTTTTTTTCCACAGTTGAGGTCAATGTATAAACCCACGGGGCTAGATTGCCGAGGATAAGAGAAGCATGAGGTATGTATGCAGCAGAATAATAGTGTTATTCTAGCATTAAACGCTAAAGATAGTTTTTTGGTATTTTAGAGTTGTATTAAATTGAGCATGCACATCTCAACTGCAAAAGCAAGTATGCATTCATACGTCTGTAGCACAAACCAAGAGTCCAATATTACAATATCAAATTGAGCATGCATATCTGAATTGTAAAAGCAAGTATGCATGCATTAGTCTGTAGCATACACTCAGAGTACAATATTAAACTTTAGTCAGAGGTTGTGAGTTCAAAGACCACTTCCCAACTATACAATACTGTTAATTCTTCAATTACGTGCAATTTAAAGGTTTAAAGTAAAAAGTCTATACCAGTGGCACACATACCTTGCTGTACTCCATAATCTGTATAACTGGAACACTTATATGTGCAATATATGCACATGTCAATGAGTACTTGCTGCAATTTCTAGTAAAAGTTTTTAGTAAAAGAATTTAAGTACCTTTATCTGCACTTTTTTTTAAAAAAAATACAGTATTTAATTTGAGTGTTGAAGGAGTTTTTAACTGAAATTATTCTGCTCTTCAGTAACTTGAACTGAAGCTAGTGTTTGGCTGAATTTTGTTATTTGCTAGTAATTACAGGTGTGGGGGTAGCCACATTCTTTGATTTCCTGTCCTTGCATATTTAAACTGGTGCATGTGAAATAATTCCTGCTTTAAAACTTCAGCTTGGCCAGCTAAGAACTTGGTTATATTCAACTGGACGTATAAGAGAATTTAAGTACCTTTATCTGCACTTTTTTAAAAAAAATACAGTATTTAATTTGAGTGTTGAAGGAATTTTTAACTGAAGTTATTCTGCTCTTCAGTTATTCACACCCACCCGCCCTGTTTTTGTTTTGGTGTTAATCTTAGTGGCATTGAAACTGCCCACCCCTCAGCCTGCCTCTGGGCCCATCTCATTTGCTCACTCAACTGAGTGCAGTGAGATCATATTCTGATTTCAGGCACTCCTACTGTGTACAAAGAGAGCATCTGGGAAATAGAAAAAAAAATAAGCTTATTTCCTGCCTTTCTTGTTAAGTGGTACAGACTATTTGTAGGCTTCTGAGCCCCCAAGCCCTTCTGTGTTTGAGGGAAGCCTTCTAGCTTGTTTTTTTCTTATAACTAGCCAGTTTTCTAGTTTCAGCACTCAAATCTGTTTCTTTGATCTCAGCACTTGTTCAGAAAAAAAAAAAAAAAAAAAAAAAAATTTCATCTGCTTTTACTGTACTTGTGTTTTTACCTACTTCTTTTAATTTTGCATCATCTTAAAATACTCAATTGTATTTATTACTGCTTGGTGTAACTCATTCTAAGCCTTTTGGTTTAAACACTTGGGCTTCGGACCAGTTAGTTGTTTTGCACTGAGAGGGTTTGTGGTCTGCACTGTTGTGGCAGAACAGGTAGCTTACATCCTTCTAGGTTGAGAACTGCTGATTGAGGGCTCAGTGTCTGTTATTCTAAAAGTGTATTAATTCTGGTTTAAGCACTTGGGCTTTCAAGCCAGTTATTTTACATTAAGAGGGTTCGTGGTCTGCACTCTTGTGGGAGGAGAGGCTGGACTCTGCCCTTCTGAGCTGGGAATTTCTAGTTAAAGGCTTATAGTGCATGCATATCTGAACTGTTTCTTACTGAAGTTGGTGCCTTGTTTGCTGTGGCATAGACTGGATTCGGGCCTGCTGGATCTAGCTTTGTTTGTGTAACTTGAGCACTAATCCAGACATTCTCTAAAGTATTCGATGGTATTTATTACTGCTTGGTTGTAACTTGATTAAAGTGTAGCTATCATTCAAGTCTTTTGGATTAAGCACTTGGGCTTCAGACCAGTTGTTTTACATTAGGAAGGTTTGTGGCAAGCACTGTGGTGGCAGGACAGGTAGCTTTCATCCTTCTAAGTTGGGAACTGCTGATTGAGAGCCCAGTGTCCAAGTGTATTAGTTCTGGTTTAGGCACTTGGGCTTCAGGCCAGTTATTTTACATTAAGAAGGTTCGTGGTCTGCACTCTTGTGGGAGAAGAGGCTGGACTCTGCCCTTCTGAGCTGGGAATTTCTGGTTAAAGGTTTATAGTGCCTGAATATTTGAACTGTATCTTACTGAAATTGGTTCACCTTGTTTGCTCTAGCATAGACTAGATCCAGGCCTGCTGAATCTAGCTTTGTTTATATGCTTGTTGTTTGTTTGCTTGTTATTTCCCTGGAAGCTAATTCCACCTAATACACAACTTCTCAGCACTTCTGTGGATCACTAGTGATATCTGCATTGCTTACTGTACTTATTTCCTTGTTTCACTTGAAAGAAAGTTACTGTTTGTCGTTTTGCATTTAGTTACTTGTAACACATTGCACTCAAGTTACCTGGCACTTGCTCACTAAAGCAATTATATAAGTCAGCACTAAAAATTAAAAGCACTACACCCTCACTCCCCACTGGCCCTTGTTTTCAATTAAGGAATTCCCAATATTATTCTAGCATGTCCAAAGGTCAGTTGTCAATCTTCTCTCTGGTCCAGCTGGTGAATCTGGGAATCTTGAGGCAATGTTATAACTGCCTCATGTACACAGACAACCCTCTCCTCCTCCCACATAACACAAATACTTGCGAGAGATGCAGCTATTTAGCCAAACTGGAGGCTGAGCTCTCTCAACTCAGGACTGGCAAGACCAGACAGGAGGAGAAGGCAACTACACACACCACAAAACCAGCCTCACATAATGCTACCACTCCACTGAATCAAACACATAAACACACAAAGACATACTCGGAGGCTCTGAGTAAAAATTTACCTAAACAGCAGAGGCCTCCAAAGCAGACACCCAAACAACTGCTACCTCAAGACACCCCACAAGCAACACATAAACCACAAAAGCAGTGTGCAAAGCAGTCACAGCCCTTAAGGCCAAATACAACACCAAACATACTTGTCATAGGTGACTCCATAGTCAGACACACTGACGTCCCACTCACCAGGCTGAACAAGGAGAGGGTCACAGTAAGCTGCCTATCGGGCGCTAGAATCTGCCACATAACACAAGCACTCGAGTCACTCCACGGCAAGTACAAATATGACACAGTCATTGTCCATGCTGGTGTGAACGACCTGAGACATACCTCCCTGGACTACATGAAAAGAGACATAGAGGAGCTCTCTGATTATGTAGCCCAGGCAGGTATGACCCTAACCTTGAGCAGTATCCTTCCTTCACCAAGAATGATGCCACAATATAGAGACAAGATGATCAGCTTTAACAATTGGCTTAATGTCTGGTGTCATTCAAAGGGGATCCAGTGTCTGTATGCCTGGGATGACATGCTTGACAAGCCACGCTGCTTCGCAAGGGACGGCTTGCACCTGTCACCCCTGGGATTCCGGATATTGGCTAAGGCTCTTGCCACCCCCATAGTGCCTTTTTTAGGCAAGGCTCAAATTCTAAACCTACCACCCTAGAAAACAAAAATGGGAAGAAACTGAGGGTAATGCTGCTCAATGCCAGAAGTCTAAATCTCAAAATGCACGCACTCGAGGCCCTTCTCAGTATGGAGAACATCGATGTCTGTGCTGTAACTGAAACCTGGTTCAAGGCTCCTGAGAGCACCCCGGCACTATTAGGTTTTACCTCATATCATGCGTTCCGGCCCCAAAACCCGGACCACACCACAAAAGGAGGGGTGTATCCATATTCATAAAGGATACCCACACCTCCAGGTTGGTGGCAACGCACGTAGCTTCGGAAACCATCCAGGTGCAACTAACCATAGGCAAAACTGCTCTACAAATTGTAGCATGCTACAGGCCACCCTCTCAAACTCAGGAACCCCACACAGCCTTCCTGAAGACACTGGAGGGTATAAATGTATCTCCAAACACCATCATATTGGGTGACTTCAACTACCTGAATATAGACTGGGAACATTACTCAAGCCCTAACTTTCTAGCCCAACGGTTCCTGGAGTTCATAAATTCAAATGCCATGGAACAGCTAGTCACTGTTCCCACGAGATGAGAAAATATACTAGATCTCATTGTCACAAACATGGGGACAAAATGCTCCACACCGGAAGTATATCCCTCATTGGTGAGATCTGATCATAAATTAATCTCACTGGAAATCCACATCCCGCCCCCACCCCAAACAAAAGACCATAGTGAAGAACTTCTCTAAAGCAAACTTCACACTACTCAAGACTGGTGTGGTATCCTTCAAGGCCCCTGAGCCAGTGGAAACCACAACCCAAACTGCGGAAGCCCTTACAAATGCCTTCTATGAACACCTCCAGGACTGCATGGATCAGGCAATCCCAAATAAAACCAAGACTCTTTCCACAAAGGGCAAACGTCCAGTCTCGTGGACCCCAGCCATTAACAAACTTTACAATAAGAGGAGAAAGCTATTACATGATAGAACAAAATCCATAAAAGGGAAGTCACCCCTGATCATTATTAGTAAAAAATACGAGCACTCATAAAATCAACTAAGGCCAATTTTGAGAGAAAAATTGCCATGGATTCAAAGGACAATCATAAGGCCTTTTTCAGCTATGTTAGGAACCTGGGTGGAAACTCCCAGATATGCTCAGAATTAGTTCAAAATGATACAAAAATCACTGAACCCACAGACATTGCCAACATACTGGCAGACAGGTTCAGTGCAAACTTCACCCCCTTCTCCCCCCCTAAAGGAGAGATAACTATCCCAGCCGAGTGTAGCCTCCTGGACATCTCAAATGCGTAGGTGAAAGCTGCTCTCTCTAAAGCTAAAAACACAGCATCAATGGGACCGGATGGTGTCCCCGGCTGTGTGCTACATGAGCTAAATGAGGAATTAAACCCGCACATAAGGCAGCTGTTTAATCTCAGCCTTACCACAGGATACGTGCCCAAGGAGTGGCGTACGGCAACTGTTGTCCCACTCCACAAAGGCGGCGCCTCTACGGACCCTGGTAATTACCGCCCCATAAGCTTAACAAGTCTAGTCTGCAAAGCTATGGAGAGGATCATAATGGAGCTCATAAACAACGATATAGGGGACTTGCAGACATTGGACCCGACCCAGTTTGGCTTTGTCAAGGGAAGATCATGCCTTTTGAACTTGGTCGACTTCTTTGAAACAGTCACCAAGGCCATTGATGAGGGAAAGGCAGTCCATACAGCCTACCTTGACCTTGCAAAGGCTTTCGACACAATACCCCACTCGGGTATTGTAGAAAAACTTACCAGTTTAAATGTAAACCCATATGTCACAAGATGGGTTGCAAACTGGCTTAAGGACAGAACCCACAGGGTTAGAGTTGCTGGCGCTGTGTCAGACTCCAAGCCGGTCACAAGTGGTGTCCCACAGGGCTCGGTCCTTGGCCCCCTATTGTTTGGCATCTACTTCTCAGAAGTACAGGCCAACATGGGAGGACTTTGGCTGACAAAGTTTGCAGACAACTGCAAACTGGGCACCATAGTGAAAAGTGCATCGGACACGGATATCCTTCAGAAGGGACTCACGGAAACAGATAGCTGGTGCCAGAGCCATGGCCTGAAGTTAAACGCCAAAAAATGTATAGTCATACCCTTCGGGAAAAACAAGGTAACCCCAAGCTACCATATAGGTGGCAATCCACTAAGCACAGAAGAGGTTATCAGGGACCTGGGGACCCAGGTTGACAGTGGCCTTTCTTTTGAAACTCACATTGCTAAAGTGGTTAGAAAGACCTTCTACATTGCCCACCTGATCATGAAGGGATTCACATCCAGATCTAGTGAGGTCATTGTTCCCCTGTACTCTTCACTTATCAGACCAATGATCGAGTACAATGCCCCATTCGGGATGTATCTCACCCGACATCTGCAGCAATTGGAGAGACCCCAAAAGTTCCTCACCAAAAGGATAAAGGGACTCCAAAATCTGTCATATGCTGCCAGATTGAAGAAACTCCAGCTCTATTCAGTCGCATACCGTCTGCTCAGAGGTGACATGTGCCTGACATACAAGGCCATGTCCAACCCGGAATTAATGGACATGCTCCACCTCAAAAAATCCAAATCCACCAAAACCACTAGAGCAAGCAACTTAAACCTTAGCACGGATATAAATAGGACGTGCTGGAGGGATAGATTTATCACTCAGAGACTCCCTATGCTGTGGAATAAAATCCCGGTCCATGTGAGGCAGAGCACCTCGCTGACTCTGTTCAAGAGAAATCTAGACCTGTGGATGGGAGATCATAGGTTTACCCCGGGAATCATCTCTGTGTCACTGCTGGACAGAGGCACAACAAACTAATGGGCACAGTATTTTTTCATATAAGGGGTGGCGTAAGCCACAAAAATTTGGGCTAGGCTTATAAATGCCTTAGGGCAGATAGCCTAGTATAAACCTATGAACCTATGAACCTAAGTTCTCTGTCAGGAGTTAGTAGTCTTAAAGGTAAAAGTTAAGATAATAGAGTCAGTTAATACATTGCATGTCACATATGAAGGTGCTAATCTTTCCTCTTTTCTTGTCTCACCCCAACCCTTGTTTTATTTTTTTATTATTTTTATTTTATTTTTTTTTATATATTTTTGATTATGTGTGGTCAAAATGTGTTCATGTCATCAATGTGTACCACATCACTAAATGCTCCATAGCACAGTAGGGTATGCCTGCTCCATACATTCTGCCTGTCTCCCCTCCACAAACTCCAGCACCATTAATCAACACATCTGGGAACCAACCTGGTAGCATAACCTCTGCTGCCCCTGCACTACCTGCCCCCTCAGGTAGTCCTGCCCTGGAGGCTGGTCCAGTGATACCCTCCTGGAGCAGTGGCAGTGGTGATTATTTTATCACCTTCACTGAATTGCCAAGGATGCTGCATATGGTTGTGTACTACACTGCTAGTGCATGCCTATGTAGGCCAAAGAGGCTGCTCTCCCTCATTGTATGTAAGGAGGAGATACAGACATCAGATACCCAGCCAATGGCAGAGTGACATGACAGTGATGACAGTCCAGTGGGTGAGAATTTGATTCTCACTGTCACTCAGCTTGATGACCATGGGTTTGTGATGTCCCCATCCTCACCCCAATCATGGTGCCTCCCAACATTTTGTGTCCATCAATGCCCTTGTCTCTTGTCTTGTTTGTGTTGTCTGTCTGCAAATGCTTCCTCACCTACCCAACTTACCTCATTGAGACATTACTTTGTCCCTTCCCTAACATTCTTCTCTCTAAAAAAACAAAACAAAAAAATGGGCACCTGCCCCACAAAAAAAAAAAAAAAAAAAAAAACCTTGCCTCACTCTCCATTTCACACGTGTCTTCTTGACACACTTGATTTGGTTCCATTGACTATACAACATGACTGTGTTGTAGTTACCTCTTTCTCCGGTGGTGACAGTCCAAATTCAATTAATATTTGGCAGATTACACTTTACCATGTTAAAGAAATAGATAGGTATGGTTCTTTTATTAACTCTCTCGTCTGCATTTCTGCCCTGCTTTCCTTTTGTTTTTCCTCTTGCTTGCTCCCCATCTCACAATTGTTCTATCTTCCCCATTTCTTTTCTTTAATGTATTATTGTGTGATGGAGTGCATTGCAAACCAATGCACAGCAAAGGTAAGGCAAAAGTAGTTAAAAGTATTACATACTGCTGTAGACGAATCCAGTACCATTTGCCCCTAAAAATGAATGTACAGCTGCATTCATTGCATTAACATATGCTGCCACTGAGTCATTTAAGTAGAAAGTGTATTCCAGAGATTCAATATTAACTGTCAGACTTTTTTCTTCCTCCTGCTTGCTCCCTATTTCATCACTTTCCTGTTTACCCCATTTTTACACCTTTAATCTGGTGAAAAATAGAATCACACACAACACACATAAGTAGCAGAAAAGCAATGGATCCCTTCACTTTTTGGGTTCCATGTTTGTGAGGAGGTGTGCATAATGAACCAATGCATAGTGATGTTGAGCGACAGCAAAATGAAGCAAGCAACATATCCCATATAAACAATTCATGCCATTGCATTATCACTGTGTAATGAAAAGTATTTTAAAGTATTAAATGCACCTGTATTTGAACCCCACACCATTTGGGCTTAAAAAGGAATGCATGAATTTATTAACACATGCTGCATATCAATCTGGTAACATGCAAAACTACAGCTATTGACCCATATGTATAAAAAACTTATCTTCAAGGATAGGGAAGGAATCAGCTGGACCACAACCACAGGGACATAGGTGATCTTCAACACACTTGACCCTACCCATTTTTTTTGTCAAGGGTAGATCTTGATCAATGTACCTTGTGGACTTCTCGGATACTGACCCCACAGAGGATGAGGGATAACAGGACATACTACCTATGTTGACTTATCCAAGGCCTTTGACACTGTCCCTCATTCATGTGTCATAGTGAAGATCTCCCATGTGGGAATTAAGCCATAGAGTAGTACAGGTATAGGCAACTGGCTCACTGACAAAACACATACTCTCATAGTTGAGGACTGCATCTCCAACAGTAACCAATTACCATTAGAATACCACAAGGATCTATGCTGGGCCCTCAGCTGTTTGCAAACTACTTCCCTGAAGTGCAAGCAATGGTAGACGGCCTGTGGTTTACCAAGTTTGCAGATGACTGGTAACTGGACACACTAATATAAAGTTTCCCTATGATGGTAAAATATTATAGAAGGAGCTGCCATACATAAATGATTGGTGTCAAACTCACAGACTGAACTTTAAAGCATACAATGGCTCATTGTCCCCTTTGGGAATGAAGTACTCCAGGTGATTATGATATACATATCACCCCTCTAAGCTCAAACACAGTGTCGTGAGACTTGGGAACACCTGTTGATATCACTCTATACGTTCATCACTATGTATCCATAGTGGTGACACACACATTCTGCATTGCATGCATCACAGATATTGTCATCACATCCAAGACCAAGGTCATCATACTTATACCTCTGCTGTACTCTACACTTATCAGATCACTAATTGAGTACAATGCGCCCTTCTATCTGTACCTCACCAGACACCTGCAGCAATTGGAAAAAACACAGGGCTGTTCCTGGGAGACTCTAGGACCTCTAAATATGACATACATGGAAATAATGAAATACCTACCAGTGTACTGAGTATCATGCAGGCTGCTGACAGGTGACCTATGCCTGCCCTACAGAGTAGTCTCAGACCCTGCCCTGCTGGAAATGCTACAGATCTGCAAATCAAATGAGACAAGAATAACTTGGCCCAGGGTTCTCAACCTAGTCTGTGACATAAACTGAGCATGCTGTGGAGACAGATATATCCTCCAACAACTCACACTGCTCTGTAATAGGCTCACACTTCATATAAATCAGTGGTCCTCAATGACCATGTTCAAGCACAACCTTGACTACTAGTTGGGTGATTGTTAATTTGCCTTTGGGGTGGCACATATGTCCCTCATGGACAGGGCCAGTTGATGCTTCTCACAAAATCACTCAGCTAACAATGATTATCCAACTATGCTCAATAAGGGTACTTGTGTTATTATACAGCTGGGCTTCTAAGCACACATTTGGCTAGTAGCCTACTATGTACATATGAAGCTTCAAGCCTATGCAGGAATTCCAACATTTTTTCTCCCACATGGCCTGCTGATGTCATCTACTGTAGGTTCACCTGGAGTCTTATAAAAGTCAGAGTTGTGCCATGGTGATTGTATAATATACTGTGTTCTGTAGTCTGTGTAGTTAGATAAGTAGGGGTTCTGTTCTCACTGCAGTCAAATGTGTGTGTGTGTGTGTGTGTGTGTGTGTGTGTGTGTGTGTGTGTGTGTGTGTGTGTGTGTGTGTGTGTGTGTGTGTGTGTGTGTGTGTGTGTGTGTGTGTGTGCATGTAGCCAGAAGAAAAGAAGTGTGTATCCTGCAGTTACTGCTACAATCCTAGGATTGACAGTATTTTGATACTTGCACATGTCTACAGATCCGTTTCATTCAGGCCTCTCAACATCATCTCTATGATATGCACTGCCGATGTCATCCAGTATAAGTTGACCTGCAGCCATATAAAAGTCAGACGTGTGCCATGACACTTTTGTAAAGTACTGAGTTCTGTAGTCAGTGTGCTTAGATAGGTAGGGGTGTGTTTTTCAGTGCAGTCAACTGTGTGTGTCTAGCCAGAAAAGCAGGTATGTGCATCCTGCAGTTACCACTCAAATTTCATGAATTGACAGTATTGTGGCACTTCCATATGCCTACAGATCCATTTCGTCGAGGCCTCCCAACTTCTCTACAACATGCACTGCTGATGTTATCCAATATAAGTTCACCTGCAGCCATATAAAAGTCAGACTTTTGCCATGGCACTTGTGTAAAACAATATGTTCTGTTGTCTGTTTTCTTAGATAGGTAGGGGTTCTGTTCTCATTGCAGTCAACTGTGTGTGTGTGTGTGTGTGTGTGTGTGTGTGTGTGTGTGTGTGTGTATATATGTGTTTGAGTTCATAGAGAGCATTTTACACCAGCATGTGGGACACTGTTATATTCTCCTCACAGATACTGCTAATGTCATTAGCTATAAAGTGCTGCCTGAGAAACTCTAAGTCAGAGATGTGCCATGGCACTCACATAAAGTACTATGTTCTGTAGTCTGTGTACTTAGAGAGGCAAGGGTTCTATTTACTTTACAGTCAGGTTTGTACACTTGCTTAACAGTAGAGACAGCATTTTACAACAGCACATGGGATATTGCTTTTACCATCTTTTTCTTTACAGACTCTGCTGATTTGTAGATGTGCGGTATACACATCAGTGCAGGGTCAGAGATATCCTGTTGTCCAGGCACAAGTCATCTCTTATTTTCCAATACAGATTTCAGGAGCAGGGTTTTCAGTATATTTCTGTATGTCATGGCATGATTTGTAAGACCTGTATTTTCTTGGTGTGAAATTCCCATGGTCTGTCCAGCTGCTACGGGTGTCTGGTGAGGTACATGCAAAAGCAAGCATTATACTGCATTAGTGTTCAGATGAGGTCTGAGTATAATAGTGTTTTATCCTCCTCAGATCTGGATTTAATGGCCTGATTCTGAAATGCATGATGCAGCTTTTCCATTACCATGTGGACACTTGGTCAAATGTAAGATTGCTATCTACATGTGTTCCCCCTTGGTAAGTTTAAGGTCATATTTTGTAGCCTGGACTGTTGAGAAATAGATTCCAAACTGTATATGGTCCAGCACAGATCCTTGGTGAACACCAGTGGTGACAGATGCAATAGTAGAAGTTGATTCAACTTTCACAGCGCGTGGTCTGCCGTTGAGGACATTGGTTAGCCATCTAATGACATAAGTGTTAATTCCCAGCTGGTAGCATTTTTCAATGATATTTGAGTAGGGGGATTGTGACAAACCCTAGGACAGATCAAGATAAGCAGTATGTGCTGTGTTACCTTCATGCAGGCCTATCACACAGAAACAATGGGCTGTGAAAACATCACAGATCACCTATGGTGTGACTCAGAACATACGCCTGCCTGACACAGTGTGATACACACTTCAACACACCCTCCAAATGGACTATGTTCTCATAGAAGGGTGTACATTGATATGCATCTATCTGAGTGGGCTGGAGACAGCACCTTATGCATGCATATATAGACTCATACTGACTCTCTTGATCTGTGAGTTAGACCAACATATCATCATGGATCTTCTCTAAATGGACACTAGTAATATCCTGGCTGTGTACAACAGACATATGTGAGTTTTGCATGCTAAATCTATGTCTGTTACATCTGTCATATGTCCTGAAAGAGCATCATCCTGTGGAACTTCAAAAGGCCAAGGCAGTCGACAGAAGTCCACACTGAGGTATTCACTCCTGAATGACAAATGTGGCCATTAACACTTATATTATCAAGTGGGTAGAACAGTGCATTACATACATGGTATCTAAATATACAGAAATATGTTGAGGGACCTATATCTTGTGTGCAGTGATCAAGCGTGTACATCAGGGCTGTCTGCTAGGCCCTTTCCTGTCCATGATTGAAATCATAGATGTCCCAATAGCTGTCTGGAGGACTCAGATTTTGGACAATCATTGACTCTAACTGTGATATTTATATAATACAGACAGTATCAAAACACTTCAAAGATTGCTGCACAGCCATGACAACACATAAGATAAAAAAAAAAAAAAAAGAAGAAGAAAACATACGCTGATTTGTTTTATTGTGCATAAAAATGCACAAACTGACATTATGTAGACATCACATGCTATCAGCAGACCAGTTGTTGTGTGTCCTGTGTCCTGGGAAATACGGTATGTGGAATGTCCACCAGCATGTGTCTACAGTGGTAAGTAACCCCTTGTATGTAAAAGAACTATTGAATATGCATAGGACAACCACATGACATGCCATAATGGCTTCATAGTTCACAGCCTTTACTATAGCAATACTTGAGTACAATGCACCCTTCTTCATGTCCCTCCATACACATCTTCCCATGATGTGCAACTGAAGTGTATCACCTTCGTCACTGTGAACTGTCACACATCTATTTGTGCATACCTATGTATTAATTTTGTTGCATAAACATTACTGTCTGATGGCACAGAACCCCCATCAAGTTGTTATACCACATGCATGTGTGATATATGTTTCGGTAATGCACTCATGACATACGTAGCTGTTTAATGGCATTGATGGCATGGTTTACATTCATGACATTGCAGACTATGCCATATATGTAAATTTCTGCCATGCACCCGTCAACTAGCCTGTAGTGATCTTAATGTCAAGTGTGTCTTCTCACACCTCCAGCAAATGTTAATGTCAGGAGACAGTGCTTCATTACACTGATAGACTGCTGACATGTCCTAATAGTTGTACAAGTGTGATGGTGCAGAACCATCTATGCTCACTCAGAAACACATATGTTGTGTCAGAGACATGGGCATTACTTATGGTATTATTCTGATATTGTCCATGATTGTGCATAATGGTTTTACTGTTGGCTATGAGCCTGTATCTGTGTCCTACTTGGAAGCAGGAATACTCAGGCAAATCAGTTTGCAGAGCTTCACAATATGCACTCAACCCCAATTGTATTTAACATCCATGATAACACTTACATTAATATATGAAGTACCCTAGTGGTCCTTGTGGTATTCCATGCAATCCCATTAGCCCAGTATGTTAGAGTGTAGACATACATTGTGCTGTCCCTGCAATATAATACATTTTAATATATGAAAAACTGGTGGTCTGTGTGGCATTCTATGCAATCCCGCTAACTCAGTTTGCTATGCTATAACTAAGTGTGCTATCTGTGTTGCTTTACATCAGCTATTCCCAACCTGGGGTATGAGTACCCATAGGGGTACATGCTTGGCCATTTAGGGGTATGTGGGAAAATTTAATAATTAGCGGAGAAAGGTATTTTCTGGCATGCACAGCAATGTCTAGTCAAGTGAAAGTGCATAACATATTCAGAAAAAGGAGGTTGTATGTCTCTGTGCTGTGTGTGGGAGCTTTGCATGAAAGTCTACTACTGTATTTAGGAGTGTATACAACAAAAAGGCGAAATGGAAAAGAAAGTTAAGATAGTTGGACAATGGCTCCTTTTTCAGCCACGGTCTTGTCACAGTATGATAAAGAGTAAGACAAACATTGAGTTAAAATGTCTTGCATGTTAAAAAGATAAAAAGTAAAGCAGTTAGGGCACACTGGATCAGGCTACACAGTATAACTTTTATTAACTTAAAACACAAGTGCTTTCATCTTGCCACAATGCAGGACTTTTTCAAGTGAATAATAAACCATCTCACATTAATTTAAATGCCCTAGTCACCTCAAAAGGCGCCAACATTTCTTAAAGGTACATCACTAAACACGAAAGTCTATACATAATCCACCCAAATGAAGTCATTCATTCCTTATAATACAATCTTAAAAACACACATACTCCCTATTGTAAAATTCAATACCACCCCCCAAAATACAGACAATTAATATATAATAAAATAGTAAAATGAAATAATATCATATAGACATTTTTACAAGAAATACAAATATAATATTCAATCCTACAGTTTGGAAGCTTTCCTCTTTAAATAAGGTTTAATGGAAATATGATAATTTAACCCTGGTGGTGTGGTAGCATTAAGTTTAAACTGCCAGTATGTTTCCCTGCAGCAAAGCCAATTTTCCCAGTCCCCCCTCTAGGGTCCATCAATACCTGCTCTATAATCCCAAAGAAAAATCCTGTGTGTGTTGATTGTGTAGAAAGATGCCTATATAAGGCATTGTTTACATTGTTCTTCTTTATATTGTAAGTGTGCTCATAGATACATTTCCCTAATGTTCTTTCTGATTTACCTACATAAAAACTGGGGCAGTTGTTACACAAGGCCAAGTAAACTATACCTATAGTGTTACAATTACCCTTCTTAAAGTATATTTTACTCTGAATGTTGTTACTCTAATATTTCCTTTTTCATAAATATATTTACAGTATGTGCATCTACCACATTACCTAGTTCCACTTTCCCTTTTGGGGTTTGTCCCCTTCCTGTTTCTTTCAAAAACTTGTTTTAGGTTCATACCTGTCTTAAACACAAACCTAGGATTGTCTCCTATTTTCTCCACTATATCTGAGTTGAATTTTAACATTTTCCAGTAGTTTTTAACTAAATCTTAATCCCTTGTGAGGCATAATTATACTCTAACACTAAAGCTTTCATAAATTTCTGTCTATCATTTTCCTTATTTGATACAAAAATCTGCTCTTTATCACCCAATAGGGGCGTATATTTTGTCCGCCTTCCGTTGCTATCTCTAATGCCACATCATCAATTAAGCTTATTGGATAACCTCTATCCACAAATAAATTGGAGATAAATTTGATTTCTCCAAAAAGATCACTTTTATTGTGATTTCATCCTAGCTGCCCTGACCATCTGGTCTTTCACAGTACTTTTCCTCTGTTTAAGTGAGTGTGCACTTGAATAGGGTAAATAGGAATCCAAGATTTAAATTGCCCTTTTACAAAGTCCACTCTCATATCCAAGTAATCAATCCCAGTCTTATCAAATTTGTGGGTAAATCTTAATAAATTAGTAGTGATGTTCAAGTAGTCTATAAGTATACACATAGTATGTTCTGGTCCATCCCAAACAACAAAAATATCATTCAGAAATCATCTGTACAGTTTAATATACCTCCAAAATTCAGATTTAAATATATATGTAATCTCCCATAGTAGAAGGACTAAATTGGCATATATGGGGGCACAGGCTGGCCCCATAGCCACTCCTCTTATCTGTTTAAAGATGTCTCCTTCAAAATATACATAATTATTTTCTAACACAGTCCTCATAAGTTTAACATAAAGGTTTACATCCTTTTCCAATAAAGTTGCAGTGTTATTTAAAACTTCACTGAAGAGGTCCAAACCTTCCTCAGTTTGAATACAGGAAAACAGGTTGACTACATCAATAGTTAATAAACAAGTTTCTCCTGTACAGATCTCAGGGGTCAAACTCCATAGGAAATCCCATGAGTCCTTTACTAAGTGTGAATATTTTCTCACAATACGTTTGAGGGACCGATCCAAAAAGGTGGCCTTTGGGTATATCTTAGAACCTTCTCCAGATACAATTGGCCTATATGGTGGATTCATGGTACTTTTATGGATCTTTAGGATGCCAAAAAAGAGGCTAACCTTGGTTTCTCAATTTTTAGCATCTCACCTATCTTCAGACAAAACCTATTTTCTAATACAAATGCCTCTAAAAGGGAGTCTATATTTCTGTAAGAAATATTGACCTCATAAATGAATGCTTGACTCTATACTTTTGTATTGTTCAAAATTTGTAACATTTTGTAGGAATAATCAATGGCATCAACCAAGACCATTCCATCCCCTTATCTGGCTTCAGGTAATAATAGGTATTTCTTTGTTACATACCAACTCATCCAGTGCTTCCTTTTCTTTTTTAGTTAAATTGTATTTTCTACCATATTCTTTCTTGTATGTTTTGTGCACACTAAAGGAATATATATCTGACACACTTTTGGGTTGTAGGGCTGGCTGCAAAGGTGGGTTATATGTACTTAATTGCCTAAAGGGTGTGTCTAACCTTGGAGTTTGTTGATTGAATAACAAGGCTAAATTAAGTTTTCTAATAAACATTTTCAGTTCTATAAGGGTATCACAAACATTGAAAAAAAACAGAAGGTACAAATTTGAAATCTTTCTCAAAGAGATGGAAATGTTCCGTTTTTATCTCTGCCTTACTCAGATTAAAAATATGAAAACTTTTAAGGGTATAAGTCACTCCATCATTCCCATCAACTATACCTTTCCTTTTATTTTCATTTTGGACTGATTTTTCCCTTTCCCTCTGCCAGTTGAAAAATCCTGGTCACTCACCCTTACCCACCCCCATCAGAGGGATCAATGAAATCAGGACCAATTTTGGGATCCATGGGGTTAGGGGTGTTGGGTCCAATGTGTACATTAACCTCAGAGTTATTTTCCTCCATTCTTTCCGTTGTTCCCATGTCACTACCGTTCCTGTTATTGTCTGTCCTTTCCCTGACTTGACCAGTATTGTGCTCAATTGTACTTGTATCTTCTATAGTGGTTTCTCCTACAACATGTGTTCTTTTCCTAATTATTTGCCCTTTAAAGATGTAAGCCCTATTGTCATGATACTGTTTCAAGTCTCTTGATATTTTCTTTTGCTTCCATAAAATAACTTCCTCACACTTTCTATCTATACATAGAAATGAATGTTCGTAAAGATCTTTGTAAAATTCAAATAGCAAATCACTTTTAATAGCTCTGTTCAAATTCTCTGCTTCCCCCAATAGCACTTCAACTTTCCTTTTAGCAGATTTAATCATAAGTGCCATAATATTAAACCCATATTCATCAAAACTTGATTAAATTCCTGAATCATTTTACCATCATATGAAAAACATTCTGGGAACTTGCAAACACGTAACCCCTATGGGACAATGCTTTTTTTTAAACATTCTTCCAAATATAAAATATTTTATTTTAAATAACATGTCCTCCAAGTTCCTGATTCCCACTTTCAATGAGGCCATTGAAACAGAATGCACTTGTTGTTTAATGTGTGTTTTTAAGACTGTATTATAAGGAACTAATTACTTTATTTGGGTGGATTATGTGTCGCCTCACAGTAAGATGCTGTTCGGTTTGATTCCCAGCTAGAGCGTCTTCTGCATGGAGACATGCATGAATGGGAGTTCCTTCATTGAAGGTTGTGCATCAGGGCTGGTAACTCGGCATGTAAAAATCAACTACCAATCATTAGCGGACCGGAGTTCCGCTGTGGCGACCCCTAACCAGGAAAAGCCAAAAGACTCAACATGTATAGACTTTGGTGTTTAGTGATGTACCTTTTAGAAATGTTGGTGCCTTTTGAGGTGACAGGGTATTTAAATTAATGGGAGATGTTGGTTTATTATTCACTTGAAAAAGTCTTGCATTGTGGTAGGACAAAAGCTCTTGTCTTTTAAGTTAATAAAAGTTTTATTGTGTAGCCTGATCCAGTGTGCCCTAACTGCTTTATTTGTTATCAGTTTTACTTTACGGTTATTTCCATCTTTTTTGATGTCTTACATGTTGCCAAGAACTCAAATAATTTAAAGTTATAAAATGCAAAATGCTGACATTTACCAGCAGCAGCTGTGTTTGAGGAGACTACAGTCTGCATTAAACCTGGTGGTGAAAGCAGTACGATACTCACCCCTATAAGTTACATTAGCATCACAACACAGGGAGAAAAGTGGAGCTTTTCACCCTGAACCTGTGTTGAAAATGGGTTCTGTTCCAGATAGGCTTTCCTGGTAACCGTTAGTCTAATGATTAGACAGTAGTGCATCCCTATCTTAACAACTGACAGCTAGTACTGAAGCTCACAATCTTCCCTGTTTTTCTCAAAACGTATGACTTTCTGGAAAACATTTGAGGATTATGTTCATTGAGTAAAGCCATACACTACAGTTTCAGACTTATTCTTCATAATAATTATTATTGCTCATGTTAATTGACCACCAGTTATCCTATTACTTTTCTAACTAAATCAGAGCAGAATTTAAGAAAAAACTATCGCTGATCTTTGTCCCTCTTGTGTTTTTTTTAATTATTCTCCACTCCTACAGTGAAGTACTATGGCTAGCTTAGTACCATGCAGAACAGAAGTGTTTGAAACATGATACGGGAGTAGATAATGGGCAGCAGGTTGGGGTATGACATCACCTAATGCGGGGCTTCTTTAGATCATAGACAAAACGTTGCAATGCATAGTTTTGTTAGCTTCAAATGAACGTTAATTGTCTTGTGATTATCATCTACTTTAATTTCTGTTCATGAAAACTAAAATATCAAATAAAAACAGGAGAACTGACTTAAACTACTTCAAGTAGCTTAATAGTCACAACCTTTTCTGTAGTGTTCATCTCAGAGCATCTCACTTTCTATTTAAGTCTCTGCTTTTTAGCAACTCTTTTCTGCCCTTCTGTTTGTTATACCCACTTATTTGTCACCCTGGCCATCTTTCCTCTTTTCAGTCACTTCATATCTGCTCAATCTTCCCATCCTTTTTTGTTAATAAAGTACTTCATTTTTCTTATGTCCTACTCTTCCGCACCCTGCTGTTCTCTCCCCTCACCCTTCACCTTTTGCTTTATACCCCACAGCTTCTTGACTCATATTTCTCAACTTTCTGTGTTTTTCTTTGGTTTAATATCAAATCAGTTGAACTAAGATTCTTGCCTTGCTTCAGTATAGACGTTTTGTAATAGCCAGCAACGCTCTTACTTTAGACTTTGTGTTTTACATATCAAATTTATTGCCATTATACTGACATGTAACATAAGCAATTTATTCTTCAAGGGCATCAGGCATGAATTTGTAAATGAAACACTGAAATATAAAGTTATTTGTTAGCAGCAACCTTTTCATTAGTTACAGAACTCTTTAACGAGGAATTGTTTAGAAGACTTTTATTTCTGCAGAGATTGTGCATATTGACTGATATTGGTATATTATAATGACAAAAGTTTGAGGGGCCTTTTATGGTTGAAATGTTCTGAATTGGACAGTTTTGTCATCATTGGTTTATATGTTTTGCTTCATTGCTTGGCTTGCTGAAATGTTCAAAACTATAAATTTAAAACACTTTCTAACAGATGTTGCTATATTATACAATGGATATAATTTAATTATTATATGATTATAAATATATTTTAATACAGTCAGGAAGGTGAATCAAAGAACTTTTGCATGGTCCTAAAAATGTAAGCAAGGGGTGTATGATTTTGAAAGCAGCCCAAAGTTAAACTAAATCAGCCACTGGGCAGATGCATTTATGATAACTTTATAGTTTTGAAAATTTATATATATATATATATATATATATATATATATATATACACACACACACACACACACACACACACACACACACACACACACACACACACACTATGTTCATTTTAATATTAGATTGTTTTTTATTATTTATTAAAGTTACAACACATACTTTGGGCATAAAAGCCTGTATGAATAATCAAAATATGAAGGAGTACAATTTTAGGGAAATGGACTGCCAAGGGGTACACAAGTCAAAAAAAGGTTGGGAACCACTGCTTTACATGGTTTCCTATGTGCAAAAAACCCTGCTTTTTTATCTTTGAAGGCAAGCCGCTGCATGAATATTCATCAAGCACTGCTACTCACAGCACAAACATGTAAAGTCTGTGTAGGCTTCACACAAAGCCTTCACAGAGTTTACTGGATCCCAGGGATGGTGATAAAAGCAAGTAGTGAAAGCTGGCTATAATTTAAGCAAGGAATTCCTAGTAAAGCTATGTATGCTAACAGTATTTAAGAAGTAAAATGGAAGGAAGGTCTTAAAAGGTGAGGACATTTGAAGTATTAGAGGGGTGGTATAACACTGGGATAGTTACATGGGAAGTAGGTGCTAGAGTAGGAGGAGGTATCTGCATTTTGCAAGTCTTCAAGCTGTTTATTTCCCCCTTTTCTTTATATTCTCTTTAGGTGGCAGTCTTTCCAAAAGTTATCATTTTCTCCACACCATACAAATTACCATGACAGACATTACAAGGATTATTAGAGCATTTTGAACTTGTATGTCTCTCTTTCCCATATATTTTATTTTACTGGTAGACCAGAATAAGTTAGTACACAAAGATTTCCTGCTGAAAATTTCAAATTGAGATCATGCATTAAATTTCCTTTAATATTATGCAGTAACGCTTTATTTTCTTTTCCAGTCCCATTATAATTTTTGCACTTCTTGAAATATATTGATATTAATATCCATATCTATACCTATATCTATATTTATATCTATATCTATCTGTCTATCTTTCTATATGATTATAGTCTGACACATTGAACATTCGTATCAATGAACATTGTTTTCAATGGAGTTTTTACCAAGAGCATTTATGAGGAATTGTGATGCAGCGAGGTAGAGTAATTTGCTCTTATCACATTGTTATGTGATCTTGAAGCTGGTATATATACTTAGCAGGATATGTGGCTGTAGTTTTGTTACTTTTGATCATTTTAGATTTGATTTAAAATGAATATTATTTTGAGTGTCAGCATTCTGAATGCTCAGTGTTTACTCATATATATATATATATATATATATATATATATATATATATATATATATATATATATATATATATATATATATTTATTTATATTTATTATTTATTTTATTTTACATTTGTTAACCGGGATGGTCCGACTGGATACATGTCCTTTTTCAGCGGAGGTCCGGGGAGAAAAGCTCCAACAGAGTTACATTGATAATTAGGTACAGTAAATGAGCTGAAAGAACTTAACAAAAACATAGGCTATTTACATACAAGTACAAGACTACCATTACTATTTCTGAGATTACTACAAATGTAACATTAATAACATATTAGCAAGGACGGTAGGCAGTATAATGACATAGAGTTAGACAGGATACATATTTCTTTATCACAGTATACAAAGTACTTATCATCTTAGCTAGTTGTTTATGTTTTAGTTAATGGCACAGAGCTAGTCTGGGTTTGAGCAAGGACATAGCCAGTGTGACTTGAAGTGGAGTTTTAGACTATTTTTGAATTGACTTAGAGAAGTTGCGAGCATGATGTTATTTGGGAGAGAGTTCCATATTTTACCAGTGGTGTTGGCAAATAGCGCGTCACCACCTAGGTTGAGAGATTTAGTTGTTTGGACAAGGAGTCTGTTTGCTGAGCGAAGGCAGCTTAGATTGGAGTAGGGAGTCATTAAGTTTTTTAGTGCTGGGGTATTCTCAGGTTGTTTAAGCATTTTGAAGGCCTCTATGAGTTGGGACTGGTGAAGAAGAATATATATATATATATTTGCTTGTGGTAATCTCATGCTTTTTCATGTATTAACTATTAAACTATATGAAAAAACGCACTTTATCTTATTTGGTTAAAGAGCTAATATCAGATACACTTCTTTTCTCCTAATAGTCATTCTCTCACCTGTAGTCTCTATATGGGGTCTCTGCTCAGTCCTACTCCCTATCCACTCTTCATCTCCTCCCCTCTCCAGTCTTCATCACCTCTCATTGGTTTGTTAGACATAGTCATTCATTCTATTGTTTGATATCTCTACCCTTGGCTTCTACTTCTACCACATTCCTAACTTTTCAACATCTTCTAGAACAGCAGTAACATCACTGTTTACCTCTCAGAAAGGCAATGCTTTATCTCATGATCACAGACATCTAAACCCAATAAATCTATAATATAATTCAAAAGAAGTTCTAACTCTGCAGCAAGTGAATTAGACATGGTGTCTTGAAACTGCACTCTGCAAACAAGTAGGATCCATCTAGTCCTGAAACAAAAGCAAATAAATGAAAGAATGTCAAAATATTTTAGGTTATCTCATTACTTAGTAAACATTCACAAAAAGTCAGCTTTATGCTACAAAGTGTGATAAGAGTTTACTTTTTTACTATGCTGGATCACATTAAGCTAGAGGGAAAGAAAGACTAAGCCAATAAGAGATATGAAGAGCGTACTGAGTTAAAGAGATCAGTTTGGGTGTGTGCCTGATCTGATTGTATGTTAAGATATCTTAGGTATAAACATTTCCGTACTTTTCAAAAATGAGTGTTTTCTAAAATGTTTCTAAAAAGACCACAACATATTTTGAATGTTGAATCCCCTGTTCCATATATCACTTTTCCTATATTTTCTTAAAGAATATGAAACAGTATGTCCCTACCTGTTTAGTGTGATCTGCTGTCAGCTGTCTACTTGCCTTTATAAGTTCAGCATTTGTATCAGTGAATGTCCTATGACATGCATACATTAAAAAGCCTTCAGTTTTACTGGAGCAGTATCAGCCTACCTATATTTGTTATATAAATTATGAACATGGGTGACTGCAAATAAAAGTTACACCAGGTTGGATTCATGTCACATTGCTCACATTAAGTTAATAATCAGGGCTATAGAGAGAAAGAGAGAGAGAGTTGTCAGGATATTCACATAGCACATCTCTCTCTTTCTCTCTCTCACTATATCTATCTATATATATATATATATATATATATATATATATATATATATATATATATATATAGATAGATATGTGCGTGTGTTTATATTTATATATGAGTGCCCTACATTTAGTCTAAATGCGGGTTTGAAGACATCTGCTTAATTGACTGCATTTGGTCGATATATGCAGATGGTTGACAGGTAAGATCAACAGTTCCAGAGTGGGGGAATATTCCTTTTCTCCAGGGATTGTGTGATCCTGGAGTTAGTATATATAATTAACGGGGAATGTGGGGGGGAACAGGCGGGCTTGCCCCCTGTAAAAAACAATGTTATTTGTTTTTATCTCTTTTAAAGTTGTACGAACTGTGGTTCTTCCTCAGCACGTATGGTAACATGTTGATGTTCAGTTTGTTTTCCTTTTGTGGTCAAGGTTTCAAAGATTAGCTTATGAGCTACTTGACTAAAATGGGTTGACCCATAGATATACATCTATATATATATATATATATATATATATATAGAGAGAGAGAGAGAGATAAATGTACATTTGCTAGAAATTACAGACCAAATGGGAAAATACATTTTGTTTCTAATTTAATTAAAGACAGTGGAATTCAGTTATCCAGCACGTTCTCACTATTTTTTCCCTTCAGTTATTTTCTCATGTAAGATAATACCAAAACTGGGGCTGACAAGTATACCCATCAGCAACTGTAAATTGTACTACTGTGTTTTCTGAGTATACACAGATGAAGCAAGCATGCTAGTGGAAAAGTGTAATTCAGTGTGCATTGTTAAAAAAAAACTAAATAAGTACAATATGGCTTACTGCCTGTGGCAATCATTTTCATTTCACAAGTGAACTGGAATTTCTGTAATAATAACAACAGACCCTTATGCACCTGTGAAAGGACAAAGACTTTCTCTCTGTAAACTGCTGTTTTGCAGCCTGTCTCTACTTTTGTCCTTCTGCTATAAATGGAAAGAAATAATTAGATTGCTAAGTAAAGCATCTGATGTAAGGCTGACTTTTTCTTTAGCAGTACAATGAGTTATTTCCGTTTCCATGACTCTCTGAAGGATAAAAAACAAACTGTTCTTTAGAAAATGGCTGCAGAGATGTTTTACTGATGATCACAAGTCCCTGCACAGTATGACACAAAAGCACAAGGGATTAGCTAAATGCATCATATGTGTCAATGTGTCATCACTGTTTGCTGACGTAGGTATGTTTTATTTAGCAGTGCTGAACTGTACAACTGTCTAGAGTGGCAAGAAGTTGAGTTGTCAGCATTTGCTAGAACAGCTGATACTACAGCAAAAAGAGATACAGATAGCAAATAAAGGAAAATGGCTAAAGATATAATTTCCTTGTAATCTCTTTAAGACCAAGTCTTACTAGCGACTGTGAGAATAATCTAAGTGTCATCATCATTTTGCACTCAGATAAACATTTTAGGCTTTCCTCATTGTAGTGTAAAATTGGTAGGAACCTGTCTCGTATGAATTACAGGAGCCATTCATTCGAGCATAAATATCAAACATGCAAAAATCAATGCAAAGAAAAAAATACAGAATAAAATGTTTTAAAAGGCCGGCACATAATTCAAATAAATCTGAGTTCTAGTGTTCAGAAGTTTTATATTACACTACATCACACATCCGGTTACTGCCCAGTATTTATGCAATGAGCAATGCAACATGACTGAGCATGCCTCCATTATTTACATACAATACTACAGAATGGATGAACTGCCTATTCAAACTGCAGAGCAATGCAGTGACTCAATGTAAATGCATATGCACATCAGATAAATATCTATAGCTATATCTATCTATCTATCTATAGCTATTCAGAATGGCAAAGCTGTGCATTCAAACTGCAGATCAATGTATTTAAAAGCTGTAAATGTACGGACACATGCTGAGACAAGTTGCCATAATGGCTAAGTTCTTCACCTCCAAGGTACAAGGTTTGATCCTAACCTCCGCACAGTGCCTAGTTAGAGTTTTCATATTCTTGCTGTGTCTTTGTGGGTTCCTCCTTCCACTGGAAAAAAAAAAAAAAACATGCTGAGTGTTGGAAAGAGTTGCACAGATCAACTGCTTTGGGCATTTTCTCTGGTGTACACTAATCTTGAGATAGGAGTTGATAGGCCACTTGCAGTGACAGAGCTAGCCACTTGTTGGTGTAAAATATAGCACTAGGTGGTTCAGCCATGTTAAGTAATGTTGCCAAATGGTCATTTGATAAGTGAGATGAGGACCCACTCTGACCTATGCCAGGGCAGTGTGTACCTGCCATAAAGTCCGCCGCCCTAGGTCAATAAGCTACTGGCTGGCTGGTGGAGATAAAATCAATCAACCTGCCAAACATGAGCTAAGCTACACTTAACATAGATTCCAGGCTGGAACTTGAAATAGATGACATGACGGTAAGGAAGAGGCTGAAAATACTATGTATCCAAGAGACAAGAATGAAGGACAGTGCAGCAAAGCCACAGGATGGGATCCAGAGTCTTCTACCTAGGAGGATGACAGGCTAGAAATTGAGTGGGGATTGGGCTGATTGAGAGGCTTCAGAAGGCAATGAGAGATGTCATCAGAATTAGTGACAGTCTCAACGGAATCAGACTACATCGTAATGATCGGGCAGTATTCATAATCTCAGACTAAGCAGGGCTATTATAGTGAGGATAAGAGTGCATTTCAGATATCAGTTGCAGGACCTACTTGATAAACCAAGGCAACATAAATTGATAAATATGGATCTAAATGTATGTATTGGGAGGAATGCCTGGGTCCAATTGGATAGGGCAACAGGAATAAAGAAGGAAAGGTCATTCCAGACTTCTGTCTGTCAAATGGCTTGATCGTAGCTAAAACATGGTTCAGAAAACAAGACAGTCATAAGATCACAAATAGGACTGGCCAACAAGCTTATCTAAATAATCCTGTATTGGTTTGTGATTGACTGTGCAGTAGATTAGTAAGAGAAGTTTTTATTTGAATTTATATTTCATTTTTTACCACTGTTTTCACTGTTTGTAGGAAGGGATAGTTTGTAGACAAGAAGATATACTTTGATTTATATTTTATTGTTTTTCCTTTAATTTTCACTGTTAATTGTTAAAAAGGAATAGATTTTAGACAGGTAAACTCTTGCCTTCCCAAGGGGTATAGTCGGCTATAATTTCACACAGACTGCTAAGAGGAAGATCCAGAGCTCATCTAAACAATACTGTCTTGCTTTGTGATTTATGGATCTTTACTGTTAAAAACTGATGCAACTGTGAGTGATAGTGAGCAGAATTACTGTGCATATTCACATGCGATGTAAAGAAATTCCATGTTTTGTTTGACTTTCACAACTTGTATGGTCAGAGAAAAAAACTTTACTGTACTTAATTTAATATTTAGTTCTATATTGTTTGTGTGATTTCTCTCATAGAAGTTGATTTAAATTCTCTTTGAACTCTGTGGTAACTGGTTCTGATTATTCTTTTCGTTTAGAATTTTTTATTCATTTTCGGCTGAATATGGATTCCTTAAATGAGTACACCATTAATTATCTGCACATTATAATACATGTTATGTGTATTTAAAGGTAACACCTGATAGATAACACTGATGATCTGTATTGCGCATGTCAAAAATTAGATGAGTTGCCATTATTAGTAGTAAGTCTAGACTTATTGATAATGATTGTAGTTGTGCAACTGGCACGTCTTGGAGTACTGTTGTTGTATTAATGACTGGACTGATGAGATAAATAATTTTATGCAAAGAGCAGATGAAACACATTTAGGAAAGGAAGTATATATTGTCTATAAAGATCATTCAATTGATATGAAAAAATATAATGCCGCAGAGGACTTTGGAATTCTGGTGCAATTATTCAGCAATCGGAGAATTCAGATTGTATAGAAGGAAATAAAAAAAAGAAAGAAAGGAAAACGTTCACAGCAAATAACAAGGAAGAAAAGGAAACTGATAAATGCCTGAAAGGCAAAGAGAATACATATTAAAAGGGATACTGCTTTGTTATGTAACACATAGATTACAGGGAATGATAACATTTTTTTAATCAGAAAACCTTCAGTCTACAGAAAAAAAGCATTATTTTCCAAAACAGAAAGTAGAAAAAAGGGATAAATGTCAGGTGAAGTGGAATAAATCAAAATTAAACATAGAATGACTGAAGAACATATCTGTAAAAAAAAGTGGAATAAGACAGGTGTTGACTACATGGCTCAAGCTGTGGACATACAAAACTAGCTGGAGAACTGTATGCTTGCAAATGTAATAAGCAATGAAAACAGTTGTATTAATAAGACTAATGGTGATGAAGATCATTCATTTGTAACAACTGATAAAGCAGATATTATTGAATTATAAGTTGAAGATTTTATGATCTGGTCAGAAAAAATATTCTTGTAACTGAAGATTCAATTACTAGGGGAACTGATACTTAATTTGTAGAAAATATATCACTGGATAGTGTTATGCTTACCAGGAGCAAAAATACAGGATGTGAGACAGGCCATAGTGCACCTTAATATAAGGAATTACAGATCTGTTTTTATACATGTTGGTACCAATGATCTCATCTGCAGGGGCTCTCTGACTGTTAGCAGGGAAATTACAGACCTTTTAGCATGGGTTGAATAGATATTAGGACATATTTTTCACAAATCACATATAGAAAGGAGAGTCAGGTCACCGTGAATGAAAAAATGGGGGAGGTTGGTAAATACCTACATGAAAAAATGTCCTGTTTTAACAAGTGAAAATACATAGAGCATCCAAGCCTAATTTTGGGCACATGTGTCCAGAGAGGATGACATGCACTTGTCAAGATCAGGAAAAAAGAATTTTTACAGCAAATATGTTTCAACATCTAATGGACACACAACAGGATTTTTGCCAGGTCAAAAATTTAACACTTCACAGGTAGCAACATTTGATGTATCCCTGATGG
The DNA here is from genome assembly GCF_019279795.1 of Protopterus annectens. Lineage (NCBI taxonomy): Eukaryota > Metazoa > Chordata > Ceratodontiformes > Protopteridae > Protopterus > Protopterus annectens. Next base: position 985,839,842 of record NC_056725.1, on the reverse strand, counting down.
TTGTTCATTTTAAGAGCATTAATAATAAAAGTTTTTCTTATTAACTGGAAACATTTGCTATATTCCCACAAGATTGATTTTGTTATTGTTTGTGAAACATGGTTAAGGAACAATGACTGGAAACCAGTTATGTCAGGCTATAAATGTTTTTGCTCTAATAGACATTCTAACAAAAAATCCGGTGGAGGTGTTATGATAGGAATTAAAAATAGTTATTTGACCTGTAATCATTACATGTTCAATAACACCAATGTTATAGATTATGTAACTGTAACAATAAAGACAACTCTGGAACATACAACAGTTGGAGTATCTAGATGATCAAAGTCAAGTGCTAATGACCTAGAGGAATTCATACATTTCTTGCATGAAACATAGGAGGGAAGAACAATAGTGGTGGGGGACTTAAATTTACTAGAAACAGACTGTAATAATATTGATTCAGTAACATTAGTAAGGACATTATTCACAACATATGTTCAGATTGTAAAAAAAAAACTACCAGAGAATCAAACATACTAGACATTGTCTGTCTTCCAAAATAATTACAATTACTCCGTGTCAAGTTTTACCACAGTTGGTGTGCAGTGATCATGGGGTTAATAAAGGTAAATTTATTGCTAGATAATTCTGCCAAACTGAAATCTAAAGCAATCCATAGAAGATTAACAACAGATTATATGAAGGCAAAACAGCCAATATGTAAAACTAATTGAAGTGATGGGATCATTGGAAAAAACTGCAGACGGAATGTACAATGTTTTGAAAGAGAAATTGTTTCAATGCAAAAATTAAAAAAAATGTTTAACATCAGGATCTGGACACACAATGTTAGGAGTATATATTTTCATAAGAACAAGATACTTGATTAAGGTGAGAGACAAAAAAATATAAGAAATGGAAAAGAGGTCGAACTACCACTTTGAAAACTAAAATAAACAAGCTGGACAAACAAATTAATCATGGTGTAAGACAAGATCAAGAAAAAATTAAAGAAAATTTATATAAAATATTGAGCATAATAGAAAACAGTTTTATAGGTACATAAGATGTGGAAGGAGTAAAGACATGCAGATACTGAAAATCAAATTAGATTGCATTGAAAAAGAACCATGCAAATTGGATCCAAACAAAGAGCAGAAGAAGGTGATGGAATTAGCAATCATGACCTGAGAACACTTCAGCAATAACTTATAGTACCATTATAGCTATTATTTATTAGGTCATATAAATGTGGGGAGATTGCTCAATATCAGAGACATGCACTTATTAAACCTGTCTTTAAGGCAAAGAGGAGTAGGGCAGCTTTATAACATACGTTTTAACATAACAATATGTATATAACATGCAACTCAGATAGACTTTCTCCTAGTAAAGAAAGGGCACTTGATAGAATCAGCAATTGCAAAGTCATTCCCAATGAAATGAAGCAGTTTGTTGATGCCACAATCAGCTGCAAGCAGTGAGTAGAGAAGGTTCTAAGGCTAACAGAGACCAGGCTGAAGACCCTGAAGTTGACTGGACAGAAAGCCCAACAGTTCAAAGAATTGCTCAGGGCCCTAACACCTCAAGAAGAAGAGGAAATAGGTGGAGCTGAAGAAGAATGGCAGTGCCTCAAAACAGCATGTGCGAAGAATATAGAACAGATATTTTGCTGAGCCATGTATGGAAATAAGGTGCATAATGAAAGCTGGTGGTGGAAAGCAAAATTCCAGGAAGTCATCAAAAGAAAGAAGGAGTGCAGGAAAAAGTGGGAGAAAGAAACGGCAAACCAGTCTAAGAAGAAATCATGGCCGGCTAACAAAGAGGCCAAGAAAAGAGTTGCAATAGCAAACAACAGGGCTTCAGAGGTGCTCTTCCAGCTTCAGGAATGTAAGTAGATAGCACAAAGATGCTATAACAGATTGAAAGTCCGAATAATAATTTATAAGGGCTGCCCGCAACAACTTGCTCACCAGTCCACAGGACATCAAACACAGATGGAAGGACTACTTTCACCTGCTTCTGAATGAAGAAAACCCCACAGAAGCATACTGACCCACACACAGCCTACAATGAGAGAAGAAAAGACCACCTAGAAGAAGGAAGAACAGCACTAACATAAATGAAAGTCAGGGAAAGCAGCAGGCTCTGATGAGGTCACAGCAAATATGATAAAAATGCTGGGTGACATCAGGGATAAATGGTCTCTGAGAGTTCTCATAGCAGTGTGAAGAGAAAGGCATATCCCAGATGACTGGAGAATAAGCATACTAGTGCCAGTGTTAAAGAACAAAGGCAACATCCTCAACTGTGGACAGTACAGAGGTATCAAACTCCAGTCACATTGCATGAGTGTTCTGGAGAGGGTGACTGATAAATGAATACACAGAGTAGTAGAAAGCAGGATGACAGTTCAGAATTAGGTGAGGATGCAGAACAACTGACTCAATGTCTGCAGTGAAACAGATAGTTGACAAGAAGCAAGAGATAAGAAAAAACTACATCTAGGTATTCCTAGACTTGGAGAAAGCATAAAACAAGGTCCCAAGAAAGCTGATTTGGACAGTACTGTAGTGGTTGAAAGTCCTAGAAACATTGCTATAATTAATGCAAGCTATGCACAATGGCCCAATGAGTCAAGTATGAACAGTGTTTGGTCTCACAGAGAGGTTTCATATGAGAGCGGGTGTGCATCAGGGCTTAGTGCTCTGCCCACTGCAGTTCAT
>NC_056725.1:985754634-985832134 GCF_019279795.1 Protopterus annectens | reverse complement strand
GGCCTGGTGGCTGAAATCCGTACGGAAGAAGTTACCGTAATGGTTCTTCTTATTTGAAAAGACCTCCGACTGAATTGTCGTATAAACAGAGGCCGGCCACTTTCTGATCTGCGGCTGACGAGCAGATTTCAATCGGACCAGGGTAATCAATTGCTGAGGCTCAGGTAAGGGGATTCTACTTTTTTCTGTTTTAGATCAGGGACTTGATTGTATTTGTTCAGTCAGGATTTTTTATGTAAATCCAGGGACAGAAAAACTGCTATCTTGTCATAGATCAGGGAAGCAGAATAAGTAAGCAGGTAGTCTGAAGGGACTATAAAATCTTTGTGATACCACGTTAAAAAACAGGAAGGGTTACATAACATTCATAAGGTTAGGTCAAAATGGGTAATAAATGTACAAAACAACCCCAAAATCCACTGTTAACCGAAGATGCAGAATACATGCGGTCACGACGTGCCGATAACGTTAAATACTACACGAAATGGGTTAATAAATATGAATTTGATGGTAAACTAGAAAAATCCTCAGAAAAATTTGTCAGACAAATAGTAGATCCAGATTGGCACATGATCAGTGGCAACTGGAATCCGCGTGATGCTGCGCTTAAGCCCCTCCCACATAACAGCACAGAGTTAGACAACAGAGTGAAGGGTCTAACAGACCGAATTTCTGAAAAATGGAAACCTAGGGCATACTGGGCTTGTATTAATCAATGCATCTAACAAGAAGGTGAAACTGTTGATAGGTATTATGCCAGATTAATAGAATGTTTTAATAGCCATTGTGGAATGCAGGCTCCTGAAGACCAGACACAAGATTCCCCATATGAGCAGCAGTTAAAGAATGCATTTTTAAAAGGCAGTATTACACCCATAAGTAGTTTTATTACGAAGCATATGGTAGACCATCGTACAAGCAGATTACAGTCACTGCTTGAATATGCTAGGCATGCCAAAAAGCATTTTAATAACAAAAAGAAAAAGAAAGCCCAAGTATTCGCTGTAGATGATGGAGAAGTTTATTTAGTACAGTCCGGAAAGAAGGGCAAGAAAAATGCCCAGGGAAATAAACAATATGATCAGTGATCAGAGGACTTTGAAGGGAGAAAGAAAAGGGGTGAATGTTTTAAATGCAGTAAAAAGGGGCATATGGCAAAGGATTGCAAGAAAAATAAGAAGGCAGCAATGAAGGATAAGAATGAAGAAGGTGAGGACTGACTATATGGTAGTCAAGAATCACTAGATGGGAATAATGGAAAAAGGACAAATGAGAATGTGATAGAGAGAGCAGAGAATGTCATAGGAGAAATAGAGGAAGTGCAGGAAGCTACCGATAGTAAAGAAAATGAAATATTAGACTTAGCCTTGTTGAGCTTGGAGCTCTATTTGGCAGACACGAAACCAGAAGTTACACTCCTGGTAGAGGGGAGGGAAGTCAAGTTTCTGTGCAATTCAGGGGCATCATGAACCCTGGTACACCCTCCAAACTACCAGAGAAGTCAGAGTCACATGATTACATTTTGGTGAAAGCAGCTAATGGACAGCTGTATCGAGCCTCTCTCCCATAATATTGCAATAACAGATCCTGTTTCAGGATTAACCCAGAAAAGCAAAATTGTTGTTTCTGCAAAATGCCCAGTGAACCTTTTGGGCAGAGATCTTATGCAACTATTTGGCATAGCAGTAGTTCCAACCATGCAGGGTATGGAAGCCCAACGACAAATGAACACTTTTGCAGTGCAATCGGAGGGTAAAACATTTTATTGGTATAGCCAGGACTTGGTTACGACCGGTCCTGGGGCAATAACTGAAGAGTTAGTGAATGTGGCTATCAGTAAGTTCCCCTCCCTTTGCATTGATGTACAACACCTGTTGCACTGTAATACACCAGGACCTGACAAAGAATATGAGCAAAAATTGTTTAAAAAACGTGCAAACAGATTAGTATTGCGTAATCTGTACTGGGACATGAAAGGGAACAGTGTAGTTAGCTGTTCATTGCCCCAGGAGTTCTTTGCACTTTATAAATCAAATCGATTACCACATGTTAGTTTAACTAAAGACAAAGATGTGAAATGGGCAGACCTAGGAGAAAAAGTCACAAAATGGGAAAAGCAGACAGAATTAGAACTGTCAGAACAAGGAGTACATAGACAGAAATTAAATTGGAGCAGACAGACGCACCCAGCTGTACACTTGCAGTCAAGTGAGGGCAGCTGAGAAACACTCTTACTAGAAGAGGAAGAAAAAGCTTTATTAGACATACCAGAGACCTTCTGGTCAATAGGGAAATCAGATGTAGGACTTATTCGTACAGCAGGACCAGTTACCATCATGCCAAAATCAGCCTTTAGACCACAGAAAAGGCAGTACCCCTTAAGAAAAGATGCAGAAGCAGGTATTAAACCTATCATAGCAGCTTTACTTAAGGAAGGATTACTGGTGGAATCTCCCGATTCACCATGTAACACACCCTTATTTCCTGTTAAGAAAGCAAATGGAGAATGGCGTATGGTCCAAGATTTACAAGCTGTAAATGACGCAGTTATACCCAGAGCACCTACGGTGTCAGATCCACATACCATATTAAATGATTTGAAGCCTCAATACAAATATTTTCCTGTGGTAGATATAAGCAATGCGTTCTTTGCAATACCAATACACCCTGACAGCCAGTATTGGTTTGCATTTACATTTCAGGGGAAGCGGTATACATATACGCAACTACCACAAGGATATTATGAAAGTCCAATGATATTCTCACAAGAGATGGCAAGTAACTTGGCGGGGTTTACCCCACCGAAAGGTGGTCAGATTTTACTTTATGTTGATGATATTCTGCTGGCAGCCCCTACCCAGCAAGATTGTAAGGAAGACACTATAACATTATTGAAATTCTTAGCCGTTGAAGGACACAAAGTAAGCAAAAATAAATTGCAGCTTTGGAGAAAACAAGTTAAATACCTTGGATATGTAATATCCAAAAAGGGTAGGACATTAGATGACGACAGGAAAATAGCAATCTTACAAGCACCAAAACCCACAACCAAGAAGGAAATGATGTCCTTTCTTGGTATGACTAATTTTTGTCGGAGCTGGATCCCAAATTATGCTTTGGAATCTGCACTGTTGAACAACCTGATCTTTCAGAAGCCTATGGCAGCACAAGATTTGATATAATGGACACCAGAAGCAGAATTAGTTTTCTGTAAACTGAAACAATTGATAGCATCCTCATTAGTCTTAGGATTACCAAACTATCATAAACGTTTTTTCCAAACTGTAGATTGTAAGCAAGGTTATATGACATCAGAGTTGACATAACAGCATGGGGACAAGCAATGCCCCATTGCTTACTATTCATCGTGACTGGACCCAGTGGTGCGGTCTTTGCCCCACTGTGTACAAGCAGTAGTTGCTGCCACAATGGCAGTGCAGGCTTCAGCCTCAGTAGTATTATCTACTGGTAAACTGATTAATCATGCACAGTTTATTTTAGATTTGTTAAAATCAATTCAGTTACCTCAAAAAGTAGCTATTTGTAAATGCATAGCTCATACCAAGCAACAAGATAGGATTTCAAAAGGTAATGCTAGAGCTGACACAGCTGCACAGCAAGCAGCCTCAGAAGCATTTCTTTTGAATGAGGAATTACAACCTTTTGAGATTTTAGACTTAGAAATGTTAAAAACAATGCAGACACTTACTACACGAGCTGAGAAACAAAAGTGGGAAAGGTGAGGAGCACTCCTCAAGGAAGGACTGTACATCTCCAAAGAGGGAAAACCAATATTGCCATCTAATTTATTTAAATATGCAGCTTTGTTGAGCCATGGGCAATGCCATGTCTCAACAGGGGGGATGGTACAGTTAGTCAACCAGGTATTCACTACATACAGATTTAAAAATTATACTAAAACATCTTTTTGCAGTTTTCTGTTTCAGGTAAAGAGTTGAATCAACCGTTGGAAGCGACAGTATTCCCAGAAAACTGAATCTGGGTAAAGACTACAAAACGTAAACATTGGAGTTCGCCAAAGTGGGAGGGACCATACCAGGTCCACTTGTCGACACCCACGGCAGTCAAGGTTGATGAAAAATCCTCTTGGATCCATTTGATACACTGTAAACTTTGCAAAAACTTTGAGCTAGATAAAAATCTTGCTGTTCCACAAAAAGACTAAACATGATAAAATCTAGAGCAAACAGGAATGCAGAACAACCCCAGAAGTATTGCATGGTTATCCTGTTGATTGTACTGATGACAATAATCTTTTTGCTGTGGCCTATCCTTTTTTCGGCCACATCAGCTGAACTGAATAAACATGATGAGTCACCCATAGACTGGCACCCAAACTTTATCAGGCGATTACACGTGTGTATGCTGAGACTTTTAATGTTTCAAATTGCTGGATTCGTACAGCCATACCAACAGCATACGGTGGGTTATTAATGACTGCGGTCCCCCTAGGGGTCAATGAGACCTGGGAAAAATTGATTTATGAGACTGTACATTATAAATATTATACCAAAGCAAACAAAATGGGTACAGTTTGTAATTCAAATTATGACTCATTTCTTGAGTCCATGCAAAAGACTGTTAGGGATATACATCATAATCCTATTCTTTTTAAGCAACTGTCTATAATAGATAGGAAAATGTTTCATGCAGGGCAGCCATATCTCAGTAAAGTAACTACTAAGGTAGAGGATTGTTATTTTGTGTGTAATAAGAAAGCATATAAGGGGTTACCTGAGAATTGGTCCGGCAGTTGTTTTTTGGGGTACCTGGTTCCGGCCATGCGACACACTGCAGTTTTGCCTCAGGGAAATATTCGAAACACCCGAGATGTAGCCAAGAAACCTTTCAGAAAGCCTGAGAATCCAGTGGGATGAATCGAGGCAGGCTGGAAGGACCATCATACCATGGGTACCAAGCTGACGCACATGGACTTGAGTGATGCTGTCATATCGTGGGCAGGCATATTACCAGCATATGGAGCGGCAAAATCGATTTGGGAGCTGCAAAAACTGTCCAAACTTCTCGAAGTAATGAGTAATGCAACTTTTTCTGCTCTTGAATTGATAACTGATGAACTGAATGCTATGAGAACTGTAGTACTCCAAAATCGTATGGCTCTCGACTTCACCCTAGCGGCGAGAGGTGGTGCGCTTTAATCAAAAAAGAATGTTGTGCATGTATCCCTGATTACCAGCACGAGATTAACGACCACCTTGAGGTGATACAGCAAGTGTCGACTATGACTAAACCAGGCCCCAACCCACTGACGGACTTTTTCCAGAATCTGTTTGGGGGGTGGGGTACCTTCATAATGAACATATTAATAGCTGTCTGTGTGGGAATACTCCTGTTGGGAGTGTGTGCGCGTTGTGGCATACCCTGCATGAAAAAACCGATTAAAGAATTGATAGACATGTCAGTATCTGAAACCTTGTATCAAAACACTGAAGTTGATAAATTGCTGGAAAATGAAATGCTTTCAGAAGTTTAAACTATATGACTCACATAACCGCAAATCCCGCATGGAAGAGGTTGGGGGAAGAAATTAACTGTTTATGCTTTTGAAGAGAATAAAAGTGTTAATAGGGGGGAAATGTGAGAGAAATATGTATTCACATATATAGTAAAACATGTATTCATATATGTATTAGCATTATGCTTGCTGCATTAGAAGCCTAAAAGGGTTAACACATTTATTCTGCTACAGGCTTGAAAATAATTGCATGTACTTTCTGACTTTGCTTCTTGTCAGCTCAGTGAATGACCTTGTTCATACACTGAGAAACAGATGATTTTGCTAACGTTAGGAAAAGGAACAATACAGTATTCTGAAATGTTACTAGACTTAAGCAAATAACCTTGTTCATACTGCAGCTGTAGATAAGATTATAGGCTGAAATCAGAATATGCTTTGTGCTCAAAGCAGGAAAGAATCACTAATTGCAACACTGAAATATGAGTGAATTGTCACAGACCGGCAGTTAGCAAGGCCACGTTGATATCTTAGGAAATTTTCACATGGGAAGTTTATACTTGCTATATCAGCAGAAAAACTTTGTAAACACCTGTCTTAGAACAATGCTAAGAGTTGTATTTTATTACGTCAGCTTAGAGGGTAATGGCTTACAAAACAGTATAATAATGAAGTATTTCCTGTATAATGTCAGACAAACTTCTGAACTGCATTTTTGTCTCCTTGTACAAGAATAAAGGAACCTTAACTGAACCTTGGCTGCATTGATCTTTGATTTTTCCTTTGACAACAACATTATTAATGCACCCCTGATAGTTAATCTATTTGTTCTGGATTGGGAACTTATATGGACAGTGATCTAACTTTCATCCAACATCTGTCCACTATGATGGGAAAGTCCATCTGTGTTGCATGATTTATAAACAAAGGGATTGCGTCCAGATCTACATTTGCCATTTCCCCCTTTCCTCTGCCTTCATTAGGCCATTCATTGAGTATAATGGCCACTTGGCATGTATCTATCCAAACACATGAAACAACTGGAATGCCCTCAGAGACACCTTATTAAAATATAAAAAGCCTAAATAATATGTCCTACATGGACAGACTCAAAGCTCCATCACTATACTTGGTATCCTACAGACAGCTAAGAGCTGAACTGTGTCTAGCATACAAGACATCCTCCAATCTAGTTCTAATGGACCTACAGCACAGCAGCAAGTCAAGTGGCAACAGAAACACTCACTCACGGGATCTAATCCTCTTCTGCAACATCAACAAATTGATTTGGAGAGACACGTATATCTCAGAGATTTTACCACTAATCTGTAACAGACTCTCAAACCATGAAAAACATGTGAAATTTGGATCTGTGGATGAATAATAAAAAACTTATCCTAGGAATGCCTCTGTACCCCTGGACAGATTAAGTCAGTATTAACTACAATAGACCCTTAGCACTGTGAACTCCATTCACCTAACCACCGACAATTAGGGCAACTTGGGATACATATGGCAAGGCTTGTAAGGGCTCTAGGGTCATTAGCATAGTAACCTTCTATGAACCCATGAACCAATAACAGAGAGAGGCAGCTCCTAAATGTTTTGTCCCATGTATGGATCCCCTCTATTATCTATGACATGATCCAAGTTATTCTCACTAGGATTAATATATAATTATCAACCATGAAATGGATAAGGACGATCTAACACAAAACAGAAGAAGTTTACTCATTTGACTCTTATTAAGATTTGTATTTTCGATAAGGACCAACATGTCTTTGTAATAATGTTTCTAATGTACATTTTTTGTCTATTTTATGTGTTGGAGCTTTTCTTCCTGGGCCTCAGCTGAAAAAGGGCTCACATTCAGTCGGACTTTCCTGGTAACAAATATAAAATAACAAAAATAAATAAATAAATTCAAGCACCAAAAAGGAAATTGAAAAGGGTTAAAATGGCAATAAGGGCAGCTAGCATAGTACTTACCTATGTATGTGTGAACTTATTGACTGATTGATTTTTGCGATACATGCTATCTGTAGACATTATTAGAGCTGTGAAAGAGCTAAAAAGTAATAAAAACTATGTTGAGCATTGCAAACTAAACCATGGCTGTTAATGTGGTTTAGTAGTTGGTTGTACATATTTTTTCAAATAATTTTGCTACTGGACAGAAATTAGAGATGGGCTGAATGGGGTGTGGAGGTGCATGCCCCCTGCATATAATAAGTATTAAGATTTCTTTTTATTTTCAGTATTGTACATTTTGATTTTCTGAGATAGATATTTTTTGATTGGAAAATGTTGTTTTCAGTTGTTAAATGTGCATAATGTTGACATCCCTAATGTCGAAACACAGAGAGTTGACACATACTATTCATGCTTCAAAGATTACCATAGAATAGGCTAAACCAAAACAAGATAGCCAGGGATTCAGTTGCTTGGTAGTTGCTTATTGTTTATTCTGCACTTGAGAGATGCTTTTTCTATGCTTTTCATTAAGAAATTTGAGGATCTCCATTTTGTTGCAAAAGGTGTTTAGCTGGTCTCTCTGAGATGGGAAGCACTGCAGGAATATTTCCCTATTAAATCTGAATTAGATCCAAAATCTGTTAAACAGTGTGGCATAGTGCAGAAATAAGCTTAGAACAGCTAGCTTGCACACTGAATAGCATACAATATTCTTGCATTACATAACATCTTGTTTTTAACCTTAGAAACCTGTTTGCATATCAGATAGCACTAACATATCCTAACAATGTATAACATTTTGCCCTTAACCTAAGGAACTATCCTAGGATATCCCTGTTGCAACCTAATTCTTTTTCTTTAACAATCCCCCTTATTACAGGACCAGAAAACATGAATGTGCAATTTTCAAATGTCTCTGTGGCCAGCTTGGTAGATTTGGGCATCTTTAGGCAATGTAGCAGCTGTCTTATTTTCTAAGACAACCAGTAAACCATTTAGGAAAATAACATGGTATGTGAGATATGTAAATACAGAACTTCCTTGGGACCAAAATTCTCACATGCAAATGAGGTTGTCAAAAATACCCACACTACATCCATCACACACATCACTCACTACACACACAGAATGTCTTGCACTGAGACACTTAAAAGAAACCTTTCCAAATCGCAAAGACCCCCAAAGCCACCTAATGGCAACACTGCTCCTCAGCAATCACTAAAGCACACACCAAAAGCAACACTAAACTTTTCACTTAAGCCTACACCTAATGGTCCCCCAAATGCAAAGATCATAAGGTAAGTAAATACTTTACCTAATACTCTTGCCATTGAGGACTCCATTGTGCAACACACAGATGCTCCACCCACCAGGTTGTTCAAGAAGAAGATAACAGTTAGTTGCCTATCTGGAGGTAGGATCCACAATATCATGCATGCACTCCTTATTGCACCCTGGGTATGAATATGTTTCTATTACAGTCCCTGTGGTTGTAAATGATCTGAGACATATCTCATTGGACTGTATGAAAAGAGACACAATGGATCTCTCAGAATAGGTGTCACAGATAGGTATGAACCTTGCATTAAGCAGCATTTTACCTTCACCAAGGATAATGCCACAGTATGAACATAAAATGATTGACTTTAATAATTGGCTTAGTTTTTGATATCACTACAGGGGGATCCAACATCTGACAGCATGGAAGGTCGTGATCAAGAAACCATGCTACTTTGCCAAGGATGGGCTGCATCTGTCCCTCTTAGACTTTCAGATATTGGCTGAAACTTTATACGCCCCATTATAGACTTTTTAGGCAATGCTAAAAAGACAAAATTGCCAACAGAGTGAAAAAGTCTGCAAGCAATCACAAGATGTTACTGCTCAGTGATAGGAGCCTAAACAACATCTCCACACCCTTCAAGCACTCCTCATTCTGAAAAATGTTGACATCAGTGCTGTAGCCAAGACTTGGTTTAAATCCACAGAAATTAGTATGAAAGTGCAACGCTACAGTGGTTTCTGCACATTTAGACCAGCAAAAGCACAGAATGGGCCAAAGGTGGAGGTGTCTTGATCTATGTTAGCAACAAACATCCCTTCAGGTTGGTTAAATTGAATAATATTATGGAGCTCATCCATGTGCAAGTCACCATAGCTAAGGTTTATCATTATATCATGGCTAGAAACAGGCCATGATCTATACCCCTAGAATCTCACATCTCTTAACTAAACCTGCTAGAGGTGCTCACCATCCATCCAAACACTCCTTTCATGGGTGACTTTAACTCCATATCTATAAACTGGGAAACGTATATTGCCTTAAACTTACAGGCACAGTGCCTCCTGGATTTTATTAATACAAACAATCTAGAACAGATAGTGCACACTACAACCACAGGATCCAATATACTAGATCTTTTACTCACCAGCATGGGAGAGGATGGGTCTATATTGCAACATTGAATGCTTAAAAGAAGCAAATGATGTTACATCGACACATTTTCAGTGAAAGCTGAAAATATCGAATCCAAAGAACAGCGATTTCTTTCCTAGGGAAAGAAATCGTTGTTCCAACCCCTGCAAAAAAAAACACATTACACACTTCCAAACACATGCACACATACCAAATCCTAATTATAACCCCCAAAAAACAGTAAACAAGTAAATACACATATGCACATAAGCCAAACATGCATTTAATGAAAAAAAAAAACAGCAAACATTTTAAACCATATGCACTTACCTTAACCCGCACCCTAACCCTAAGGTGAGTAACTCTCACACATTTACGTAAACAGCTCCAAACACATACACACTTACCTTAACTCTAATTCTACCCCCCCCAAAACAAAAGTAAACAACTGAAAACACATACACAAGTAACTCAACCATACATTTAACACAAAATATAAAACAGTAAACACTTTCATATATATGCACTTACCTTAACCCGCACCCTAACCCTAAGGTCAGTAACTGTTGCACTATCACACTCGGGAGCTATACCGGACAAGGGACCATACTACACTTCAGAACATGACAAAACAACAAAACGGTCAAGCAACTTCTTTCCCAGGGAAAGAATTCGCTGAACAACTGCTCCACTGTTTTGCCTGTTTGCTCTACATGTGTCGACGAAAACGCATTCGACATAATGCATTTCCGTTGTACTCGTAGGAACCCGAGAGGATTGCACTCTCTTGTGCCACATCCTAATAGTGAGGTTGGATCACATAGCTGTTTCATTTGAATTAAAAAATTAACCCAGAAAATCTAGCTAAACCAGTAACAGTTGGAAATTATTCAAAGGTAAACTACATCCTATTAAGTGACAGTTTGTCAAAATTCAAGGCTCCCCCCAACCTCGAAACCACAACTACTTATGCAGTATTATTTAGAGTCCCACACAAACATGTGAATGGTTGAATAGAGGCTGCAGTACCTACTAGAAATAAACCCAAAACAAACATTAAAAATAGACCCTGCTGGTAGAATCCTCACCTAAACAGGGTATGCAATAAAAGAGGAAAACACATGGTCAAAATCCAGAAGAGCAACTCCCTTACAGACAAGTTCTCTTTTGTTTAACTAAACAAGATAAGAAGCCTAATTAAGTCCAACAAGGCCAACTACAAGGGAGGATATCCTCACAGGCTAAGGACAATCAGAAGGCCTTTTACAGCTATGTCCAGAACCTTATAGGTAACACACAGCACTCTGCTGAACTGGTGGTGGATGGTACTATCTTCACTGATCAGGGTGATATAGCAAATCTACTGGCTGATAAATTCAGCTCAGACTTCACAACTCACTCTTTCCAAGCTCACCAGGTGTAATTCCCTCTAACATATTTCTCTCAGGTATCAGGAAAGACCAGGTGCTGGAAGCATTCACTAAAGCCACGAACTCCACCCCTATGGGTCCCATGTCTCCTGAACAGTTTATAACACGATCTATTAGGACAACATGAGGAACTCTTCAACTACAGTCTTGAAACAGGCTACATTCCAAGTGAATGGAGGACTGCAGCAGTCATTCCTATGTACAATGGTGGACCATCAACTGACCTCTGGAACTACAAACCCATCAGTATAGCAAGGCTAATATCCAAAGACAATAAATAAATTATCATGGAAATGATAAACAAGGACATTAGCAACCTACAGACACTGGACCCATTCCAGTTTGCCTTTGTTAAGGGAAGGTTATTCCTACTTAACCTAGTAGACTTATTTGAGAGGGTCACCAAAGCAATGGATGAGGATAAAATAGTGCATGCTGTATATCCTGATCCAGCTAAGGCATGCAGTACAATGTCCCACTCAGGCACTGCTCACAAGCTCTCTGAACAAGGCATAAATCCTTACATAACATGCTGGATTGACAGCTGGCTCACAAACAAGACCCAAGAAGTCAGGATCAGCGAGACCACCTTCACCAAGAGACCAGTCACCAGTGGAGTACCCCAGGGCTCTATGCTGGTCTTGCTCCTGTCTGGCATCTACATCACTGAAGTTGAGACTAACATTCAAGGCCTGTGAACCTAAGTGTTTTTTTTTATGAGGGCAAGCACCACTGAACCCAACTCATGCCCTGCTAATTATAAGTAATAACTCTGAGATAACACAATCCCTGGGAAAAGGGAATGTTCCCCTACCCAGAGCTTATCGATTTGTCAACCAAATGGTGTCGGCATTGTGTACATTCTATGTTACAGAATATACCTATGTATATATACATACATATAAGAGCCTAGGGCCTTTGAAACTGTGGATCAAAGTTTGTGTGTGTGTGTGTGTGTGTGTGTGTGTGTGTGTGTGTGTGTGTGTGTGTGTGTGTGTGTGTGTGTGTGTGTGTGTGTGTGTGTGTGTGTGTGTATGTGTCTGTGTGTGTGTGTGTGTGTGTATTTACATATAGTGAATAGTCCATACGTAGTTCTAAATAAATCCAACATACTGCCCCAAACCCACCAAAAAATGCATATTTTTAGACATATCCAGTTGATTCATATGGAAAAGCTCAATCTTTCTACATGTCCAGGAGACAGCACTCTTATCTGGTTGGAGTTTAGTTTACCTGTGGTATAATACTGTGTTTGTAATATACAGTTCTGAGTTGCATATGCTGTGTCCCATTCCTTAAACATTTGTACAGATTCACATGCTTTCTTTAAGAGCTTAGTACCAAGTTATAGAGGGGATTCCCTTTTGGTTCAATTAGGAAGTTTTGATAGGCCTTTAGATGACACAGCAACACAAGTGCATTTTCATTTTTTCAATAGCGATTTCAGTTTTGTTTTTGTTGCTTCAGTTTTGCTGTCTGAAGCTCAGATTATATTTGTAAGCTTTATTATCCTATTTCTTAATTTTATTACAGGACCATTTGTCTACTGTACTGTTAAGGTGTATTTTCAGAGTCACATAACATGTTGTTATGTACTGCATCATTGCTGTTGTAAGTTAAATAATCATTGATTGGTTTACTTACATATTTCTTAATGTCTGTAAATTAAAGCTGTAATTCTATATGCAAGATAAAAGTTTTTAGTGTCCATAGCCAAACTCATACAAACTGCATTATGGTCTGATAATGGGCATAGGACTGAACTATCAGTATTAACTTTATTTGATAAATCATTGGATATAGATATTGGTGGTGATTTAATAAACTCCATGTAGGAATAGTGTAAGACCTACATGGAAGGTACCGTGGCTGTGTCTGCAGCTCCCCCTCAGCAGTGCACCTTGCATATTAATGAAAGCATGCTACTGAGGGAGAGCCATGTAACACAATTACAGAATCAGTGTAGGGGGTGTGTTACAGTGTCCGGAGATGAGTAACACCCCCTCTGCATTGTGAAAGTACTGGATGGCACTGAAATATAAAGGTTAAATATTTTACTACCTTTTTTTTATTTTGTGTTTGCATGGTGCAGTGCAGTGCTCAGCAGTGTTTAAACATAGCTGAGACTGTATAGACATGTATAGCAGTAGTCATCATATCCATGTAGCTTAATGGTTAGAGTCATGGCTCTGTGTGCAGTAGGTGCACGGTCTGAATACACAGACAGGCTGTACAGCTTTTACATCTGATATCAAAGTTTTGTAAATTATTTTTTTTTTATTGATGGATGCATTGACATTTGTTAACTGAGTTAGTCCAGCCGGGCCAGAAGCCCTTTATCAGTGGAGACCTGAAGAGAAAAGATCCAGTTACACACAATGCCGAAAATACACACTCCAAGATAAAGAAATTAAAATACATAAGGTCAGGAAATATAGAGGTGAAATACATACACATAATAATAAAATAGTAGTAATGAACAAATCATTTAATTTTTGCAAATTTTTATTTTTTAAATGTGATGTGTCCTTAGCTAAGCTCTGTTCAACACTACTAAGCCAAGCCAAGCAGTGCTTAAACAAGATCCATTTTAGCACTGCTTAGCAATGTGCAGCTCTGCTTAGCTGGTTTGGGCACTGCTAAGCAAACCCTGTTTAAGCAGTCCTCAGCTCAGCTAAGCTGATTTGCACATTGCTAAGTATTGATAAGCATTGCTAGTTTAAGCCATGCTCAGCTGAGCTCAGCGGGTTTGTGTGGTGCTGAGTAAAAAGATGCATTTTTAAAAATGGCTCAATGGTGGCAAAGGGTGGGAAAACTGCCTTATTTAATTGCAACAGGTGGGAATACAGCCAGTATCTGTTGGAGTTTAATCTTGGCAGAGGCTGTGGCAGAAGTTGGACAGGATGCATGCTTCTGGGCACAGCAGAGTGGCATTCCAGAGTCCAGGGTCACGGTTGTACTCCTAGTAAAAGACGATGGCATCCAGCTGATACAGGGCCAGTACTAGGGTTTGGAATACACATTAGAGGCCAGGGACCAGCTGGCATGCAACCTCACCAGTGCAACTGGTATCCCCCACTCAGGAGATAAGGTGCATCACCATTTTAATGACCTGAAGCAAAGGAAGGGGGATCTCTTGGCCACTTGGATCCACGATGCCTGGGATGGCAATGTCCCACAAGTTTGTAAGTATTGTTTGCATTGTTTTACCAATAAGTAATCTGCATGTGTGATAAACAGGTACACATAATGGTGTGTTTCTCTCCCCACAACTGCAGAGGAGAGAGCGCACAACCTGGAGGCCCATGCAGGGTACCTGGCCAGGTCAATCTGTGAGTGTGGTGAGTACAGATATATCTTGCAATCTACAGTAATATAAATAAGAAAGAGTACAGTAGTAACTGCCAGCAGGTATATTCTATTTTGAGTGTACTGCAATGAATGTGGTCATAGACCTAGACTGATATAAGTGAGTAATGCCTGGTACAGTTAAATATAGATGAAAGCATAAAACCTGTTAATGTTAAGGAAAGAACGTTACTACTGCATTAATAATGTTAAGGAATTAAAAGTTTATACTGTATTAATAATGTTAAGGTAATAAAGTACAACTGTATTCATAATGTTAAGGAAATAAATTCAACTGCATTCATAATTTTAAGGAAATAAAGGTACTACTGCATAAATTGTGGAATAACAGCTGTCTCATAACACACATTGTCTAAAATGTTCATCAGTAAAGACTGTTAGATGTATATGAATCACTGTTTCATGTCACCTCTAATAAAGCTGTGTTGTGCAAAATGTGTGTATTTTGGGATGTTGGTCAAGAAACTGAGTATTACAAGTGCTGTGAAGTAAACATGGGAATAATACCATGAAGTGACTGAAGGTTAGTTGATAAAGAACTGCTTTGCTAAAGTGTAAGATGTGGAGCTGTACTACCACATATAATGCATTATGATATTTGTTCTCCACTAAGATGTGAACCTAAATTAGTAATGGCTAAGGTATAATAGTGTGTTTATCTCAGGATTGTCTTGTGTTAGCCATTGCATTTCAGCTATATGCATTCCTGAGCTTAGTTACACTGCTGCAGGCAAGTATGAAACTGTAATAGCTGTAGACTACAAATATACCATCTGCAACTGTATATGGGTCAGGTGGCAACCCAGTACATTGATATGGTCTGTACACATCACACATATTCCCATCCACTAGGGGCTAAATGTCTACACCTGCATTCCAAGTATTAATACACAGTTCACCTACTATCTCTGTCATGCATGAATCTCATGCATGTGTGTTCAAGTGTCACTGCAGTCTTGTATGACACTCTATCTCTATTATCAGGTCATAGTTTGTTACCAGATGAGCTCTAGGCATATAGTAGTCAATCAATGTTCAGCAGTGGCTCAGTAGCTCAGTGTGATAAACGCTAGGGATGTTATACATTTTGCCACACACAGACCGGGGTTCGAATACAGGGACAAGTACTACTAAATATTAATAGAAACTGTTATGTATTGTTAACAGATATTCTCCCCACAGGAATTACAGGTAAATGAATGTCTGTAGTAGCTGTTAAAATGGGTTACTAATTTGTGTGTCCAGATGTACCATAAAGTGTTAACAACATTGCTCAGCAAGGTGATAAGACTGCAGTAAATAAAAAGTTAACAAGTACAATAGTAATACAAGTTATTAAAGTAAATAAAACTGTTTAATCTTGGTACAGCTGTATACCTGGTGTGTCTGTGAATGTTTGCTGATAGGCTAACCCCATGCCTGCCAAAGACAGCATGATAAGCATAAACTCTCTGTACTGTGCACTATATATGTCTCTCAAGTGTCACGCTGTCATGGACTGTGCAATACATCAGTCCACAGTACACCGTGGTAGTCACATATGTTCCCCTGACATGTAATAGTCACCTGTAGTTATGTACCTGTAGGTGTTACAGCTTGGCCCACACTATCCCATGCAGATAGCTTGACACATACGTAGGTGCTACAGAAGCTATAGGGCACTTGTATACATAAATTAAGGGCAGATCTGTAGAGTATATAAGAGTTCTGTTGCAAACAATATAGCCTATACTGGTAGTAATGGCATGTATTTCTCTCTCCCCCACCCCTTATCTGCATCATAATTTATTATTCTTATACATCAGGTATGGTTTACTTTTAACATATGTTGTTCTTAAAATGTTATGTTGGGCCTTGTGTTTTATTATTGTTATGTATTGCAATGGTTGCATAATACATACCTTGTTGAATTACCTATGTTGTTGGCCTTATGATGTAACGGTTACTGGTTTGCTGTTACAATACTGACTGTTATCCCAATTATTATGCTCTACATGCTATGCAATGTTACATTACTGGGTTATGTGATTTGTTCTGACATTCTGTTACAACTAACCACATGTTCTCTTCATTACTAATGTATACACTGAAAAACCTCAACACCATACCTCAACTGGGTAGGCTGGTTCCAGCAGATCTACCTACTTTACCTCAATTGGCCATGGTACCAGGTCCAACCATGTCTGGGACCCAACCTGGAGCTGCCACCTCCGCCAGTCCTACACCACCTAAGGGTGGAACTGCCTCAGGGGATGGGGCATCTGTCCCACAAAAAATGTCATCCTATGGATAGCTCTCCATTTTGCCGCCATGTACACTGCCCACAATCAATCATTACAGCAATTAATCAACACAGTTATGCCACCCACACCCCTCTCTCTGGGATGTCAGGCTCCAAATTCCAAATTGTCCATAACCTGCACAGCTGTTGCTGTACAAGAAATGGAGAGTTATGTTCCTTTCCTACATCCATCCTGCACATCCCTACCTGCCTTTCACATTGTTTTCCCCCCTGCTTGCCCCCATTTCACCACTTTCCTATTGCCCATTTTTCTTTTATAATTTTTTCTGTAAATAGCATGGGTTTCATAGGTTCATAGCTTCATAGGTGTGTACTAGGCTAATGGCCCTGGAGCCTTTACAAGTCTAGCCCATAGAAGTGTCCCAGCATTGTGCCACCTGACGTTAGTTCCCAGTGCCTCTATGAAGTAGAGCCACTGCAGTGATACCTGGGGTGAAGTTTATATTTCCCATCCACTCATCAAGATTTCTCATTAAGAGTTGCAGTGAGGTGTGCTGCTTGACATGTATGTGAAGTCTATTCCAGAGCATGGGCAGTCTCTGGGTTATGAACCTGTCCCTCACAGCTTTGTGACATGCCTAGCAGCTCAGTGTATTTACCTAGTGTGATGTTATGTCCAGCTATTTGTCAGATGTACTGTTGCCTGGCCACCATAAGTGTTGTGTATTTCTGAAAAAGCAGTGGGATGCTGTGAAGATGTATGTCACTAACTAATGGGAAGTATGTGGGCTTGTGGCATCTGTTCCTTTGGTTAATATGTGTTAGAACAGACAGGCAGGCATGTGTGAACGCATCAACTGTGTGAGCTTATCTATTCTAGTATTTTTGTGATATCCCCATTTACAAGGCTGTAAACATCCACTTTGTCAGTCTTGGTCCACATGTCTTGCTAAGGAGTTCTGTGTATAGCTCTGGACTGACCAGATTGTGTCAGACTGTCCACGTTATTGGTCATATCTCTGCTGTATGCCACAGGATCATTACTGTGATTTGCATAGTACTTCACTATGATGATCTTATGATGTCTGTCAGCAACTGATGGTGTACATGTCAGTATCAGAAGTGACTTCCCACACAACATGTCTGTTGATACAACTGCTGTTACTGTACCAACATTCTACATTTATAACTGCAATACTTACAGTGCATCCCTTTGCACTAAGATGTTGTGACTATTGGTGCTGATGGTGCTGAGGTATGACTCCACTACATGTTATGGGCATATGTTTATATTTATATATATATATATATATATATATATATATATATATATATATATATATATATATATATATATATGTGTGTGTGTGTGTGTGTGTGTGTATGTACATGTGTAAATATATATATATATATATATATATATATATATATATATATATATATATATATATACATATCCTTGTTATGTGTAAACATGAGTGTTATATATACCTTCCCAGATGTATCCCACCATATTTATCTGATATGTGTATATTTAGATATAACAACATACTGATTCAACACTATTTTCTCTTAAAAGTACTAAACAATTGTAGTAGTCAAACCAGTTGTTCACTACTATTCAGTATGTATACAGAAAGATATATTTGAAAAAACAACACATTTTTCATACTTCTGATGGCTTAGTGGTTAACTGCTTTGACTATAGTGTGCAGGGTGCTGGGTTCAAGTACTATAAGGGCTGTTTATATTGTTGCTAGGTAGAGCAAGGACTGTTGGATACAGAGTGATTAAGGCAGTTTTGAGCACCTTTAAGCGGGTTTCTGTGGGTTTGCATGATAGTAAGCAGTGCTAACGTACAGTTAAATGAAAAGGCGTTTACACCATGTAGGCTTCGCTTACCAGTATTCAAATCTGCTTAGCACTGACATTTAAGCAATGCTTACGCCTGCTAACCATAGCTCAGTCCTGCTAACCAGTGATCACATTCCACTCTGATGAAATAGCAGGGTAATGACATCTTTAGTAAGTGTATTTAATTCCATGTACATAACATGGTTCTATGTGCTGTCATTACAGTAGCAAGGGGTGTGAGTATACTGTATGGGATACCTGAGTATACATGTCTAGTACAACAATCTTTTCTCTTGGTATGTGTTTCATACATGGATAGTATCCCAGGTTATATGCAGTCACACTTGCATGTATTGTATCATTATGTTACTACTGTTAACAGTGCTTTCCCAAGTAACAGTAGATTGCAGATTGTAGTACTGGAACCATACACCCCTGCATGCAAAGCTGGACTCTGAGTATTGACTATTGTGTTCTTCGTGTACGAACTGTGTGTTATTAAGTATTTGCTACTGGATATTGATCTGATATGTGGATATTAACTGTAGACTACTATGTGTATAGGACATGTCATTGAGCACTGCTGTCATGTAGTAATGGCATACCTATCAGTGTCAGACGTCTATCTGTCAAAACAGTCATCCTAATGCCATAACCTGTTAGCTAACTGATTTCTGTTTGTCCTCTGTACAGATGTGCAGATGTGCAGTACCCATCTTGGCTCCTTACAGGCAATCTATGCTTGACTGACACTGACAGGTCTGCCCAGCTGTGTTATGAATGCCACAGCTATGAAACCCCACCCTGTATGCACAACATGCCATGGATACTGCAGCTAGATTACCACAGTCAACAGACATGCCTGGGTACAGGTCTCCAACCCAGACACTGGCCATTTTATGTAATATATGTTGCATACATGTCAATTGGAGCACCTCACTGGCCCTCTGCAAGACAATACCAGATGATTGGATGTTACATTTATCTGTCACGCTGAGGATCACTTAAGTGGCTTCAGTTGATAAATGGTCTGCTGACAAATATCAGGTGGCATGATACCAATGTACCCATATCCCCTACTCTTCTCATCTCTCCATGGACATTAGCTTGAAAGACACCTAGGAACACCTGTACCTATGGACCTCAGTACTGACAAATGTGTCAGTGTACACTACTGAGAATAACAATGTCTGTGTGTTTGCAAACTTGTAGTTGATAATACCTTGAGGGCCTTCTCACCCACTACACCTCCAATGCCATAGTTAGAAATGGCTGCTGTTGTAGTTGACATTTAATGTACCTTGTTACACTCTTCTCCCCATGTGCTACCTGAAGCTTGCAGTACCAGCATAACACTGTTGTACAAATGGGTAGATAGGCATGGGTTACCCTCTGAGTACTGGCAAGTGTGTGTATGTGTACAAGTGTGTATATTTGTTGGATACAGCATTCTGAGGCCACATTCTCCAAATGCAATACACCTTACACCTTGCCATACATTACAAGGGATAGTGATGTTGCTGACATTAGGAGAGCCATGACAAACCCTCACCCTACTATCCCTGTGGCATGTGCAGTAAATGCATATCCCTGTAGTAGCACTAATTAGATAGACAAGGGGTTGTATTGCAGTCCTTGTCACTGTGTGATTGTGGGTATATCAGAGCATTATCATGGGTTTCAATGAGTAAAATATCCAATGTGGGGAGTGGGTGCTGTGTATGCTGTCTTTACACCATGGTACCCCCAGCACATGTCCCAAGGTCCACTGTATGAGGACCACTGTTACCATCAACCATACAGGTAACTGACTACACTATCCAGCCCAATCATGCATGTGCTGTGTGCAAATTCTCTGTAATAGAATGGACTCAATGACAAGGTAGTTAGCACTGATAAACCCAGGTCTCTCAGATATGTCTTATACTGTTATGAGTTTGTCAATGTGTATATGACAGTATGTCATATTATGTATTGTTCATTAACACACAGTACATCCTCCATTACCATACTGTACAAGGCCTGGTGATGTTCTTCACTTATCAAGAAACTCAGGACACACCTCATCAGAAAAGCTGTGTGCTGTGTGCAATTAAGGTCAGACATATTAGTAGCAATAAGTACCTAGGCAGGGGTTCTGCTCTCAGTGTTGCCAAGTAGGTGTGATTGTATGTGAAGGGATCTACTTCATTTTGCAGAAAATATATATGTCATAGGAAATCATTTGTCCAAAAACTAACTGGCTAAAGGTAATATTTCAAAGGAATCATCCTGTGGAAATACATTCAAGCAAAACTAGTAGTGGATGTGTAAATACCCTCTTCCCCACTGTACAGCTGTCCAGCAGTAAGTATATATATATATATATATATATATATATATATATATATATATATATATATATATATATATATACATAGGCTTTGCCACCCACACAAGCAAACCTATGTTTACCAACTCCAGGATCACACTACATTGAGGAAGAGAACATATATCCTGCCAGTACTATTGTTAATGACATTAAACTGGCAGACTGATTATTTACAGATGTGATGTTTTGCCTATTTTGTCTTGGTGGAATTATATAGGCCAAAATTAGTTCACTGCAAAATCAAGTACATCCATGTGTACAGTATTCTCTGTGTATTGAATCAACACCAAAGCCTCTGTATGTGTGTGTGTGTTATTCACAAACATTTGGTGTTTGCCACCCAGTACACTTACCATTGTCCGCTGTAGAAGAGCTCCTGACATCAGCCACCATGCACTTACCTGTATAAACCCCTCAGACCTATCAGCCACGTGGCACATGCAGCAACTTTTATACAGACCTGTTACTTGTGTTCAACTGTACCCATGTATGTCACAGTCAATGTGTTACTACAGTGCCATACCCCTTGTAGGAAAAAACAGCAGTTCAACATCCTGCTGACACATAAACACCTACAACACAAACTGAATACATTATTGGGACCACAATCAGTCAGTGTTAATAACTGCTATAATGCATCATGGCTGGACAGCTACACATCCTGACATGTAAGCATTAAACTATCCAGCTGAAAAAATGTTACACAGCATTACATTGTTAAACCTTAGTACATTCACCCTGTGCATCAGAACCATATTAGCATGTCCCTGCATCAATGATATGGATGACAAAGATGTGGCACAGATATCATCATATGCACAGGGTGTGTTGCGCATTTGCCAGAGACCTAGGCTGAGCCATTTGGTTGACATCATCTGTGTGTTAGGGGGTTCTTTATCAATTGGACTGTGCAGATGTGGTTTGTGTAGGTGTGGAGGTGCCCTAGCTGTGTTGGCAATGTGTGTGTGTGTATGTATGCACACAGTTCTGCCATGTGGCTGCCCTATACAGGGGTTTATTGGACAGCTACAGACCATACATGGCAGGGTGTACAGTTCACCATGTCTGGCCATGGACCCAAGAGCTGTGCCTGCCATGGGTTCCACAGGCACTACCAGGTAGAAGCCCAGATATGGTACTCTCCCCTGATGATGACAAATGTCTGCTGGATCCACATCCCTGTTGGAACCAGGCAGGACCATGTGCACATGGCCTGCTGTGTTGTGTGGACAGCATCCCCCCTGCAGTGCTGGTGCTGGTACTGCCACTATGGGAGTGGCTTTGACTTGTTGCACGTCTATGTAGACCTCCACCTGTTGGTGTTGCTGACCTACATCTATGTGGCTGTCACCCTACTCCCTCCATATGTTCTAACACAGAAACTGCACGGTCGAGGATTACCACCATCTCACATGTCTATCCAGGACCTCTGCAAAATAATGGTATGCAGATGTTGTCAAGTATAGAAGAATGAGTAGCCCTCTGGAGCCTCAGACTCTGTCTGGTGTAAAATTCCATACATGCCTGTGCCTACATGACAGACCGAAACATGCATCTGGTGACACCTGCTGTGGCACTTCTGCCAGGGGCATGATGGCCAGAAGCCCTCCTATGAGCACCCCCGTATATCTGCCTATGTGATACTTCACCAGTCATCTGGCTATGGCTGCTGTGTACAGACACACTTGCCATAGTCACCATACTGTTCTGTCCCATGCCACCACCCACCAACTACCCCTCATCTATGGTCACTAGTGATGGGGTATTATAGGCATTGTGACTGTGTGTGGGGATGGGGTGGATAAAAGTGGGATGTCAACTGATGGCACAGCTTCAGCCCTTGACTACCCTGCCTGTGCCTCACCATACCTATCATCATTGTCAGAGTCTGTATGGACACTAACATCAGTTTGCCTGCAGGAGTCCATGACCCACCTCGCCACCTGTGACGAAAAAACAAAAAACGTAATTTAAGATCTGTACATCATTGCTTACATCTACACACACACACACACACACACACACACACACACACACACACACACACACACACACACACACACACATACACACACACACACACACACCTACAGTTGTGGTGGCACAAAGATATTACACAGACCTCTCATTACCCAACACTCAACATGCATGACATATGGCACTCATTAGCATGCACTGCAGCCATAATCAATCCTTGTTACCAACATTATACATCTCTGTGATGCATGAGTTGTGTTGTAGGTGATTCCCCTTCCCCTGGAACACACTGCACCCTTGTACACAGTATTGCTGTGTACCTGTTCAGCACCCTTGCATATACTGTGCACCATACCACACTAGTGTACACACCATTGCTAAATGTGTATATGTGTGGCAGTTATGTTTGCTCTGTTGCTCACAGCCCCCATGTGTTTGTCTGACACATACCCGGGATGATATGAGGACAGATGTCAATAGTAAATGCCTGACCTCTAATTTGCAGATCTCATCAGCAGCAGTGCATGTATGAGCAATAAAATCTGATAACAATGACATCCTTCAAAGCTTACTGTGGCTATGAGGAGTGTACACACCCTTGTTGACATGCTAGCCCCTTCTATGCTATGCAGTGGGGCCACAATACTGCATATGTTAACATTACACACACACGGTACGTGATATATGACCTGTGCAATCAAATGCAGTATCAAGCAAATGTGTTAGTTATGCAGATGCTGATTGAGATGCATACAGTATGTGAGTTGCGTATGTGTGCACACCCTTAACATGATGGTTTGTTGCAGCACCTGTTAAGTGAACTACAGCAGTCACTATTCCTGGAAGGGGTATACTAGTATGGCCCATCTTCACTTGCCATTATTTGGTCACTCCGTCCTACAAATGTCCCCCAACTCTGCCGGATTGCAAGGTCAGCTCATGTGCACAGCCCTTGGAGGTCACACTGTGCCTTCACTATTGCTGTTGAGCCAGGGTTATGTCTGCCACAATTCATGACCTTGACTTTGTTCAGATACAGCCATTCTTAGCGAGCTTTGATTGTATGTTTTAGTTCACTGTTGCATTTCAGGATGACATCCCTCCCCATTCTCAGCCTTATTGCAGATGCTTGACAACTATGGGTCACACATGAGTGTCATTTTGCAATGTTCCAAATTCAAAGCACCATGTCTACTGGCCTATTTCCTGCTAATGAACAGCAAACATAAAGGTGTACACTGGCACCAGCAAGGTACAGATGGGGATGGTGGGCCTGAGGTGGAGTGAGGTGTTGCTTGTGCACCACATGTATCTTTATTAATACTGTCTGTAGGTTTCAGCCTTGGTCTCAGTACACTATTAGACATTGCAACACACTCCTTAGGGAGACTTGATGTTATGCATATGTTACCTGTGGAGAGCCCTGGATGATGTTTCCTGTGGAACAACTCTTCCATCTGATTACCCTAACCCATAGACCACACTTATGCAGATTCCAGGTGATTGTCGACACAGGTACTGTACAGGCAGTACTTGATAGACATTCCTGCAAATCCCTCAGTTTTGCTGCATGTTTCTGGGCAGCAACCATAACCAGTTTGTAACGTGTTGTCATCTGCCTTGGATGAACATCTGTTTATTTTCTACATTAATGTTGTCCCATACTTCATAGTCCCATACATGACTGTCTGCACTGTTTGCCATGGTATATGCAATGGTGAGTTAAGGCTACTTCTCCCACTCCTGAGTGCAACCTTTTGGATATGGGATCCATTCCATGGTTTGTAAGATGTGTGCAAGCCATGGCTGCCTCTGTTGCAGGTGAGTGTGCAAATGTCATGGACATACTTCTTGGACAGCAGACCATTACTTGGTGTGACATTGAGGCCCTGTACTTGATGGAAGGTGCATACTCAAGAAGAGTGAATGTTATTAGTACCTCAAAAGCTGCTTCCACAATATGTTATTTGGAGTGTGTGCACACATATTCTTCCAGTGTTTGTTAAGGTCTGTATTTCCCATATTTATTTATTTATTATTTATTTTACATTTGTTTACCGGGATAGTCTGACTGGATGCATATCCATTTTCAGTGGAGGCCCGGGGAGAAAAGCTCCAATTAGACAAATTACAAAGATAACATTTAAAAAAATATAAAATATAAAAATTGCAAAGATAACATTTAAAAAATATAAAATATAAAAAAGTATAAAAACAAAATTTACAACAAAGAATAAAAAACAAAGTGAGTATGTACAATGGCGTGTGGTGTTCCCTAACAGGGATACACAATTCACATGGTCAGACACAATTAAAGGCAGAAGACATTAGATGGCATACAGAGCTTGGTGAAATAGTTACCTGTTTGATATTTAGAGATTCTCCTTATTTGTTGTCCTAACATAGTTACACATTCATTGCTCATGTTAGGATCACATTACAGGTTGTAAAAGGCATGGAATGTGGTATTGTGATATGCCGTTGTGTAGATCTGTAACAGTTGCCATTGAATAGTGGTGTATACACTGTTGTAGAAACTGTATACGGGTAATGTTTCAGACATGTCCCTACTGTAGGCCATTTGTCCCACCATTATGTTCATCTCTGTCCACACATCTTGCACTGACAGATTGTTAGGTATACTGCAGGACTCTTACATACCCTTCAGATATGCCACCATGGTGACCACTGTGATGCAGTGCAGTTAACAGCAACAATACATAAACATGTACAGCATGCATTATGGGTAGGTGTGTTAAATGTATGCATGGCAAATACCATGTCCATAACATGGCCGGTGTATTGGCAAACCTGAACAAAATAACTCCATACTCACCAGCTACAGGCTGCTGCCCCACTTGTATACCAGAGGGACCTACATAGTTGTGTGAAAGATGTAATGTCAGTAGCCGCACCTGTGACATTGGTACAGGGTGTGATCAACATTTCAGTTCATCAAAAGTACAAACGCACAATACTAGAGATTATGCACATCTGTTCATTACTACACTGCAGCAACAGACTATGTTATCTGACATATGCATGAAGTTACTTTACAGATAAAGATAGATAAGCAACAGTGGTCTACTAATGTGCCCTGGGGCCTTACCTGCACGCTCCTTGTCCATTGTGTGGATAGCACCCACCTCCACAATGCTATATTCAGGTTCCAGGCTTGGCTGGTGGGCAGGTGCCCCAAGGCTGGTGAGGAGCTCCTCAGCATATGTCAGTGGGGCCTGGATGGTATGACCCCACCTGTGGCTAGTAGACCCTCCTAACTGCAGCAGCATGCTGACGGGCATGGCGGATGTGATCAGTGCAACGTTGCATCTGCTCATAACTGTGGTTATGCAGGCTGACATTATTTACCCTGTGGATGAGCTAGTTCCACAAGGTGGTCCTCTCCTGTAGATCAAGGGCCCTGCATCCAAAGAGGGTTCTGTGATGTAGTACTGTGAAGTTTATGATAATTTCATTCTCCTGGGGAGTATATGCAGGGAGACGTTCACAGGACATGGTACCTGGAAGACATAAACAGGAAAAAAGGTCAGAGGACTTCATACTGCAAGGATATAATAGCTGTTAATTAACATCTCTCCCCCCAGCATATCTGCAACAATAATCTAAACACACAAATCAATGAGTATGTTCACACCAAACCTACTGTTGAGACATATATCCTATTGTTCAACAAATATTGAAATGTGTTTCTATTCATGTTCCATGTTGAAACACTATCATTGGTGGGCTGTTGTTATCAATGTAACCTGCATGCCGTTGTAATGGCTACTGTGATTCTATATATGCATGCGTTTTGTTTGCTATGCAACTGTTCCACATCTGGTGTTTTGGGTTAATGGGAATATCTATGCATGGTGTGTGTGTATGTATATATATATATATATATATATATATATATATATATATATATATATATATATATACATATATATATATATATATATATATATATATATATAAAGTTTACTATTGTTTCTTCGTAGTAACACCAAAAATAAAATAAACGAGTGGTGACACTGTCAAACTAAATGCCAGACGCATTTGATTCGACATTGTTGCTGAAAGCAGCACGTGATAGCCATATAAGAGCTAATGTAAATCAGACTCCTATATGACATATCACGGTTTTGAAGGGGGCAAGCCCCCCCTGCACCACCACATGTGGGGAGCTGCACCCCCACACTCCCCCTACTTATATATTCTAACTCCGAGATCGCACTACAGTGGGGAGATGGATGAATTTCCAATTTCCACTGTACTGCGATCTCCATGCAGATGGCCAAATTGCACTAATGCGAATGCAGTAGTGCATTCACATAAGTGTCTTCGACTATCTCATCAACTATTGTTTGTGCACTCAACATTCTGATTTTTGGCACACTGCTGCTGACAGAATGTAGTTCGCACAAACAATAGTAAACCTATATAGATAGATATATATATATATATATATATATATATATATATATATATATATATATATATACATCTACATATATAAATACAATTTCCCTACTGTTGAATGACTGTGCTGCATGATATGTTTGAGAAAACATCACACTTATGTACAGCTCAAATGGCTCACTGGTAAATCAGTGTGGCTATGGTGTGCAGGTTTCTAGGTTAGAGACTTGCACAGGCTGATTATTTTGTTGCTGAGCAGAACAAGGGCTGCTGGATACAGACTGATTAAGGCACTTTTAAGCGGTTGTAAGTGGGTTTGTGTGGTGGTAAGCAATGCTAACTTCCAGTTAAATATGCTTACAGACAGCCTGAAAAGTGCTTAATCTGTGCAGGCATTGCTTAGCACCATGCAAACAGGCTTAATCCCACTTACTACTACTAAAAAGAGCTAACTCCCACTTACCCCTTCACTAATTTCTTTAAAAGAAAAGAAAAAAGGGGTGATAAGAAAGTGGTGAAAAAGGGGGCATGGAGAGGAAAAAACAATAGGGAAAGTAGCTAGGTATGTGTAGTACAGGTATAGGGAAGGTCCATAGCTGTCCATTTCTTCTACAGTAACAACTGTGCATATATACTGAATTTAGAGGTAGATTTTGATACTCAAACCCCTGAGAAAGGGGTGAGGACAACAGTAATGTGTTGTGAAGCCAATTAGACCAGATTACATGTGTCCAGTGGACACGTGTGCAAAATGGACAGCTATGAATGGGGCGGCATTTTTTTGGGGGGGAACAGATTGCCCTTTTTTTAAGGTGAGAGTGGGATATTGGGGAAGGATAGTAGGTGTATTTGGAGAGGTAGGGTGGGTAGAAAGACAAACAAGACAGACAAGACAGCATACAGGGGCAGTATATGACACATGTTGGGTGTAAACACCTTGGATGGGTAGGGGTGTTTGGAAATCAGAAGACCATGAGCCCCCAAATGGAAACAGTGGGACTGAGGTCCCCACCCATGGGCAGTCACCACTACACCTTCACAGCCCCAAAGGTGGCTGTGCTGGGGGCTGAGTATGGGAGGCAGGCTGACCCCCTAAATGTGCCACGTGGCCCTCAAGCTGGTGTAGCAGATTTCCAAACTCCCTTTGGAGCTAGCTACGCACCAACCCCCAGACCTGATTTCAGGTGAGAGGATCCTGTCTGCGCCCACTCCCAGGGGGATGAGCTCCATCCCCTGAGGCAGTTCCACCCAAAGCTGGTGCCGGACCAGGAGATGAGGAGGTCCTGGGGATGGTCCCAGACATGCTGGGGCCCAGTGCCATGGCCAGATTTGGTGGGAGAGGTGGGTCTGCTGGGACCGGCCTTCCCAAACATGTTATGGTGTTGCAGTTTTAAAACATATGTGGTTTAGTAATAGTCAACACAATCCAGGATTAGTTATAACAGCATGCATAGATATTCCCATTAATCCAAAACACCAGATATGGAACAGTTGCATAGCAAACAGAACACATGCATGTATGGAACCACAGTGACCATTACAATGGCATGCAGGTTACATTGATAACAATAGGCCACTAATGATAGTATTTCAACATGGAACATTAATAGAAACACATTTCAGTATTTATTGAACAATAAGACATATGCCCCCAACAGTATGTTTGGTGGAAACATACCCATTGATTTGTGTATTTAGATTAGTGTTGCAGTTATGGTGGGGGGATGTCAATTAACCACTTATATATCCTTGTAGTACTCACAACTTTAGTGATCATTGCTCTAGCCATTAAGATATAGGTATTATTACAATACCCTATGGCCTTGGCTTGGGCAGTGGCATGTTTGTACACAGTGTATACTTTAACTGTCCTATAGCTAAATTCTACATCTCTTACCTGGTAGACCTGTGGAGGGAATGTTTGTTAACACTACCTGACTGTTTCTACACATAGTCCCAGATTCTGAGTTAATATTATGCACATACCTCTCAATCTCTTAATGCACACACTCTGGGCAAAGCTTGACAACATGTTGGTACAAATATAAACATATTTTGACTATTGCTCTCATAAACTTGGAGAGTTGCTAGAGTGACAGGATTTGTTTTAATATGCATTTGTGAAGGTTTTGAGTTCTGAAAATCGAATGTTATGTCATTATTTAGTGACTACAATTCTGAGATCATCCCACTGATTTGCCAGGGGTACAGAGGAACAGGCAGAAAATATGAGCCAATTATCTGGACATTCTGAAAAAATCTGTACAGTTGAAATGTATTATTATGCATACAGCTTACTACCACTCCCAGGATTTGAACCATGGCTGTGTCTGATAAAAATACAACAATTTTAAGTTTCAGCAGAGTGTGCTATTTAGCTATTGCTGTCTATCTCTTCAGTGTTTTCTGTCTAAGTCTCTCGTGGTTGTACAATCTGATGCTGTACTTACAACAGTCTTATACAGACATTCCTAGACATTTTGTTATGTAGCACAGTGTGGATAACAGTGGTTAACACAACATTACTATTCAGAGAATGCAAAAATAAATGCCATACAATACCAGAGTAAACACAACCAGTCCAGGATTTAGGGCTTTATTGCCAGCAGTTACAGTTGTATTTAAATATGACCTATATTGGACTATTATTGTCATATTGTCTGGTTTATTCAGTACAACCCATACACAGTTTTATACTGCCAGGTGACTTTCTACAACTTTATATTTATCTGGTATGGCTACTACAAGCAGGATTGTTACTCACCAGCCTCGCGATGCAGCCTTTGCAGCCTTCTAGCATGGGCTTCCTGGTTCACAGCCCACTCAGCTGCAGCTGTAAGGGAAATAGAGAAATATTTAGGCATACGTGTCTATCATAGACATAGGCTGGATATTAGTAAACAGTTATTGGTATGAGTACTTACACACTGCTGGGACATCACCCCTCTACCTTGCTTCTTGGACACACTCATCCAAGAGCTCCCTCTTTCTCCGTTTCAAGTCAGCATAGTGGTGCTGGACCTGCCCACCAGTCTGAGGGATACCAGTGGCACTGGTGAGATCACAGGTGAGATGGTCACAGGCTTCTGCTTTATATTGGGAACCTTGGTACTGGCTCTTCAGCAGTCTCTCATCATGGCTTTGTACCAGGAGTCCTGCCATGACCTTGGAATTCTGTATGCCCCATTGCTGCACACAGAAGCGCATGCCCTCACCAACTCCTGCCATACTGCCTACAGTGGGAAGCTGCAACCAGTTATGGGTTGTATTCCCACCTGTGTGGTTTAAATACTTCCAATTTCCCGCCCTTTGCCATGATTGGATGGTTTTGAATATGCTGAACTAAGCTAAGTTACAGGCAAACCTGCTTAGCTAAGGTTGAAAGTGCTTAAAGGGACAGGTTCAGAACTGCTTACTGATGGGCAAATCCATTTAGCTAGGCTACTCATTGCTTAGCAGTCAAATTTACACAATGCTTACTCCTGGTAAGCAGAGCTGTGCAATGCTTAGCACTGCTTATTTTTCATTTTATAGACTATCTGCTGTATGGCATTGATTCATCATTCATTACATCTTATAAATTTGTTTACTGTCCTTGACATCCCCCAGTGTGCTTTAATTACATTTATTCATGTGTGACTATACTGTATGGGGCACTTGTGTTTATATGGGGGTTTCACATCTGGACCTAATGAAGTACTCTGGTTAACAGATATACATTATTTAGTAGCTAATTATAAAAATAAATGTTTATGTACTGCTTTCACAATGTAAAATGCAAATTGGTTATAGTGGAGATCTAACCGGGAATGGCTGCTTGCAAAGCATACGCTCTGACCACTACACTATTGAAATACTGTGTATACTGGATGTCTCTTGCTATTTAACTTCTTGTGCTGTTTAAGTTGGACTAAGTGTAGCTAAGCAACGGGCACACCCACACAGCTACGCTTAAACTTTATTGCATTTATAAAAAAAAAATATTTGTTGTGTTATTTTATTTGTACTCTTCAGAATATCTCTGCTAATGCTGATCCTTTTATTCTATCAACTTTCTGCTTTGTGGGACGATTGTCCCTTTTGGCTTTGTCCACATTCCATACTCTGATGGGTTGGGAGGTGTGCACTATGTGCTTATGCTACATCTGTTATTCTGACAACATCTGTCTTGTTAGGGATGATTGTCCCTTATGGTTTTGACCCAGATTTGTTATCCTGACAGGCTGGGGGTGTTACAAGCATTCTCATTCATTTTAAATTGCCAAAAGACAATTCTGGAGTGCAGGAGGGTGTATATTGTGAGAGCTCTGCTCTCACACACACACCCTGCTCTCGTACACGGAACCATGTCCATTTTATAGCACGGCAGCATGTCTTCATACATATGCATGGCACGCTGCCATGCTGAACAGGAACAGTCCCTGCCATGCAGGAATAACTTATTCCTGCACAGCTGCTTGCTGAATCCCAGGGTATGTATTACTTTACTCAACATAAGGTATCCACGCCTTCATATTGTACATATTGTATTCTTGAGCACAATCTCTCCTAGCAATGTTCTTTAACTGTATTTTAATCTGTTGTGGGGGATCTTATTGCCTTGTATATAAAGGTACTCCCCAGTCTTTTGTAAATAGTTTTATCTGTTGTAGAGCTTTTCACTCATTGTGTATAATTACTTATATTCTATTGCAAAATGTTTTTATGTGTGTTTGTGCAGCCTTTCACCCCATCTCATTATAAAATATTTAATCTGTTGTGGGACTTTTCTCCCCTTGCATATAATTACTCACCAACATATGTAAAACAATAACTCTGTTGCAGAACTTTTGTCCCTTTGTATAGAATTACTTATTAACTATTGTATAAATGTTTTTGAATCTGTTGTGGAGATTTTGTCATTGGACCTCTACTAAAAACTGACTGTTTGATCAGTCAGACATTCCAGGTTTCTAAAGGACAAAGAAATAAAACAAGTAATATATGTAAGAGTAAAAAACAATATATAAGACTGTATATATATATATATATATATATATATATATATATATATATATATATATGCAAATTATAGATATACATCTGCAGAAGTACATGTATAACTATTTTTTTCAAGTATATCCCCAAAAAATTTGCATTGCCACATAATTTTATTTACAGTAATGCATTAAGTTAGTAGTTAAAGTACATGAAGGCAGTTTTTTTAAAGGATTTAATTTGTGTAGGCTAGAAAAATATTTATTAGTACAGTAATTATACAAAAGAATAATTTCGTCCACAATAACAACTGCAATTGCAAGATAGCTGAACTCAGTCAGGCACCACACCGTAGCCAGAGCGCAGGATGGTGGAGGGTGCAAGTTGTAGTGTCAGGTGAAGGACCAGCATATAGTTTACTGAGAAATGTCAAGTTATATTACTTTTGTATACATTGTTAAACCATTCACTTATTTCCTTTCAGCTGGTAGGCCGAAAACTATTAAAACAACAAAAAGAATTAAGTCTAACATGGCAAAAAGATTTTTAATGAGAGGTAAACTCTTTCACGCCAATTGAACGGCACTTCTTCAGACCGTAAAAACAACAATCTGCACTTCACTTTTAAATATTATTTAAAACAGTTAAAATTTTTAAAAATAAATCACATGATCCCACAACATCCTATCTAATGAGCAATAGATACAAAGTAGTAATAAAAGAAATGATGTAACCCAATGTGTCGTTCATCTAAACAAATCACGTGATACTAAAACTGATCTTAAAGGAGCATTGCCATTCATGCTGCAGACTTTATCAACTTGAAACTAGACAATCCATTTGAGTTCCCTTTGCTCAACCCTATTATTAAAATCACTCAGCCTCGGATCGTCTGCAAGTAAATCAGTCACCATAACGGTGAGTCTATGCATGTCCCCATCTCTTTCACATGTTTTGCAAGTGTGTTCTTCATATCTAACTTGTGAATATAATTAATATGCTCTTGCATGCATTCACTCAAAGATCTACTAGTCTTTCTAACATAAAAGGAACTGCATGTGGAGCACTGCAAAAGGTAAACTACATTTCTAATCAGCTTCAAGATCAAACATATATTCAAAATGTGTGTTAGGGTGTTTGCATAATGCATTGTACTTGATATATTTACATAAATTACATGAACAATATGGAAAAGTATCCAGTCAGTCATGATCACCACTCCTAAGTGTTTTCCAATTTATATTATAACACAGCATTCTTTTAAGAGACTTTTTATTTTTGAAATAAAATATTTGTTTATCCCTTACTTTATTACTAATCTTAACATCAGATTTCAAAATGGACCAATTCATTCTTATAATGTCACAAACTAAGCCTGTATCACTTGTACAAAAGATTAGTTCTGAAACTTGCAACATCTCAGATTTTTTACTATCAGAGCCCCTCCTCATTTTGTGCTGAAAAGTAAGGTCTCAGTCAATCATGTCTAAGGAGTTTGTCCCCCTCCTCATGGAATCCACTTCCCTAAAGCTATACCCTCTATTTATGAAGTAATGTGTTAAAGCATCCATATCACATTCAGACTTTGCTTCCTCATTGTTAAGTCAGGATATCTGTATCCCTTGTCCTTTCAGATAATTTTTATAACTGTAACTCGGATGCATACTGGTTCTATATATTAAATTGTTTTTATGGCATGGCTTCCTATACAGACTTGTATTAAATCTATTTAGAACATCCGATTTTAATGTCTAAAAAAATCAATCTGCTTAATTGAATATGTGAATGTGAACCTCAAAACACTAGTTATAGTATGCAAATAGCCCACAAATCTTAATAAATCATTGATTTTACCAACCCTTACCAAAATAATGTCATCCACAAATCTCCTGTAAAACTTTAGAAATAGGATGAAAACATTATTTAATAACATATGCATCAATCCCCATTGTGCCACAACTATATTGGTATAGCTATTGGCAAAAGGAGTACCCATAGCTACTACAGACTTCTGCCAATAATATGTCTCATCAAACAGAAAGGCATCATGCTCTAATATCAACTCAATTAATAGACAAAGCAAATCTATCTGCTTCACATTATATTGACTGTAATTACTAAAAAACATTCTAATTAAAGCAATCCCAATGTTATTCAGGATTACTGTGAAGAGTCAGTTGACATCTAAAGTTACTAATAAACCACCCATGCTGATTACAAATGTTGTTTAGTGTCTCTGAGCACTGTCTCAGTATTATCTTGCATGGGTCTGAGATGTTTCTCCACAAAGACCGATAAGGGCTCTGTCAGCCAGCCCTTCCCAGAGACAATGTGTCTCATTGGTGGGTTTATTCAGTCCTTACACTGAAAAACTGGTATCAAAGGCTGTTCAATGATAAAATATCTATAACCTTCTCAAGATATAGCATCATGCAGCAAACAATCATTTAAAGTGTGATGTACTGACCTAATAATATTATCTATGTCCGCTCTAGATATCAAAGAATAAGTAGTTGCATCTGATAATACAGACTGTATTGCATCAACATAAAAAGAGCAGTCCTTAATCATGATTGCCCTGCCTTTATCTGCCAGGTGTATCTGAATACTAGTATCATTCTGTATTTCCTTTAAATCAACATACTCCACTTTAGTCAAGTAGAAATACTTGCCATTCCCTCTATTACAATGCATTTCTTTAAATAAATCTGCTTCACATACATTACAAAAAACTTCTAGCTCTTGAGTTCAATGCAGGATTAAGAGCACTGTTTCTTAAAATTATGTTCATTCATTCGTTCATGGGGGAACAGTCTTTAGCATAACCATGCGTGCAAACATTCTAATGTCTATCACTGTCTCACTAAAGTCTGTTTTACAAGCTGGAATGAAAGATAGACCCATCTCCAAGACTGAGA
Organism: Protopterus annectens; assembly: GCF_019279795.1. Classification (NCBI taxonomy): domain Eukaryota; kingdom Metazoa; phylum Chordata; order Ceratodontiformes; family Protopteridae; genus Protopterus; species Protopterus annectens. Next base: position 985,796,684 of record NC_056725.1, on the reverse strand, counting down.
TATGAGGATCTGTAAGGGCCTTGGATGAAATATTCCATATCAGAGAATCATGGCAGCATCACACATCCATTTGATCATTTTATCTTGAATTGTTTTGGCTGAATTATTTCTTCTTTTCTGCCCATGGCTCTGTGACTGAGATGTTTTCCTTAATCCCATATTTCTGATGGGCAATGGTAAGGTCAGAAAAACCCGAGGAATATTGGCAGTAGATTGTGTCTTTTTCCTAACATCTGTTTCCAAATCTGTGGTATTAGGCATGGATGAAATAGAAGTGGTTTTGATGGCAGCTCTAGAAATGTTCTCATTAGAGGCCTGCTTATTGATATCTTCAGTAGTCGATGCAACTTGTGTTCTCACTTTGGGCCAGGAAAACAAATTACTATTCTTAAAATCTACAAAATCTCTCTCCAATTTCTTCTTCTTAAGAGTCTGTAATCTAATCTCATAGGAGGTAACAATATCTATAACTTCATCCAGTGCTAATGTAGTACGACCAGCATATATTTTAGTGAGAAATGGCAAGTTGGATTACTTTTGCATACATTGTTAAACCGTTCACTTATTTGCTTTCAGCTGGTAGGCAGAAAACTAGTAAAGCTCACATTATTGTACCAAAATATATGTACACCTAAGGAACAGAAAACTTCCTTGAATTGCTGCATTTTTCTGCGCATTTACAACTTTCCTCTGAAAACAGTTCTACCACTGTTGTATGCAAACTGCAACATATTAAAATAGTACTTAGACTATTGAAAATTTTCAGGCAAAACCCCTCCCCAAAAAAGACTGGACGCACACATAAACGTATGTTTATAACTATCAGTAAAGGGAAGATTGGCACAGTATGAGAATTCAAATGTTAATAAATATTTAAACAAATGCATAGTAAGCAAGCACAGCAGTGCATGAAATGCCCTGGATACCAATACTTGTTATATCACTACATTTTAAGGAACAAAGAAGTGAAATACAGGTAAACAAGAAATGCATTATGTCTTCCCTCTAGCTAATGATAAAAATGAGTATAACAGGAGTCAGCAGAGTAAGAGAATGGGAAGGCTTGCTGAAGCCGTTGGCTAGCATGGATAAAGTCGTAAATGCAGTATTCTACCTTTAGCTGATTTTATTAGTATACTTAAGCAAGTGTTTATAAATGATAAAAGCTGAAGGCCTGTGCTGCTTTCTATACATTACTGCAAACAAATGTAACAAACATATCAGCATATAAGTGCAGAATTCAGTCATTAACTAATTTTATTAAATGTAAGTATTTATAAAGTGTAGTTTCAGTACAATATTGTAAAAAAATGCATATCAAGCACAAATATAATCATTTATGTTACTACAGTAGACTGCAAAATGTAAACTCCAGCAAAACATGATAAAAATACTCTCCCCATATATGCATAAGCTCTTCCAATATAATTTCATCCCAAGCATACATAAGCACTCCTCATATCATTCTTCTCAACTATACATAAGCACTTCATATATCAGCATTCCCATGTCTTCATAAAAGTGTGTCATACATTCTTTTTTCTTCAATAAAGACATATAAAATTAAAATTGTTTTAAAGTAGTAAACTGAATGCTGTATAAAATTGTGTGAATTTATTGTGTTTATTTTCTCTTTGGTCTCACCTCCATTTCTCTCTCTTTTTATTTTAATTATGCTTTTCTTTGTCCTTTTTTGTTTTTAAATTTCTTTTCTCATATTTATGTTATTTTTTTACAGATCCAATTGTAATAGACATATCAATATATAAGTGCAGCTGTCATTAGCTAATTTTATTAGATGTAAGTATTAAAGGGTGTTTCCAGTAAAGTATTGCAAACAAAAGTACATCAAGCATAAATATGATCATTTATGTTATTACAGTAGACTGCAAAATGTAAACCCTACCAAATCTTGATAATAATACTCTTCCCAAATATGCATAAGCACTTACAATATAATTTCATTCCAAATATAAGCACTTCTCATATCAATCTTCCCAACTATACATAAACACTTCACATATCAGTATTCCCATGTTTTCATAAACGTGTCTCATGCATTCTGTTTTACTTCAATAAAGACATACAAAAATAAAATTATTTTAAAGTAATAAACTGAATGCTGTGTAAAATTATGTGTGACTTTATTGCGCTTATTCTCTCTTTTGTCTCTCCTCCATTTCTCTCCTTTTTTATTTTAATTATGTATTCCTTTGTTTTTTGTTTTTTGTTTTATTTTTAATTTCTTTCTCTCCTATTTATGTTAATTTTATTTGTAGATCCAAAATCCCCAGGAGCAGCCCAGCCATGTACCTCCCAGGTTATCATTCATGCTATGCCTGAGGAACATCCTAAAAGGTTCAGGGCAGTGGCACCAGTCCTATAGGCATCCTGACACATGACATCCTGGCAAGCCTCGCTGAACAGGGGCTTCAGGACTTGGTTAAGGATGTGTTGGAGCAGATCATGGAATGATGGCATCAGCAAGTTAGGACATCTGTTGAACAGGTTGAAGACTTGATGCCCTAGTTGATGTTGACCACCACACCACCAAAACCCCCTGCCCTGTCAACATCAGGGTCTTCCTGTGAGACACCATCAGGCAGTAGAAACATTTGAGGCTTTGTGGACTGGGGACTCTTGCTGGACACCACTTGTCATTACTCCTTCCCTCACTCTTACGCCCTCTTACCTGATTCCAACCCACAATACCCTTTTATATATATAAAAAAAACTTGGAAAACTAGGGGCTTTATTCCCTTCCCAAAACTTAATGCCCCTCCTGTTCCACCTCCTCCAGCACAACCCTCTTGATGCACTCCTGATGTGTCTCAATCTTTGTGGTGTTTCCTCTTTTTCAGTCTTTCCTATCTCCCCCTATGAATTTTTTAAAGCAAGCAAGAGGATTTCCACATAAGTTCACTCCTATATAAAACATTTAAAACCCTTTTATTGTTTTCTAAATATTGATAATAAAAACTGTGCAGTCCACCTGCTTGCCTTAAGCCTTTCATGCATGACTTCACATAACCACGTCTGTGCACACTATCCAAATACATATGAAGTTGTATGAAGCCTATGACCTTCACATAGTACTCTATACATACTTAATGCTTAACTTTACATACTTTACATGTTTGCTATAACTAGGCATATTTTTCAAAATGACATCTCTTGTCCTTAGTCAGTGTGAATAACTTGCACTTAGCTTATTTGCACATACATGCTACATCACTCTTCATGGATAACATGTAGATATCTACAAAATCCCACATTATGAATATCACCCTTAATGTACAAAGTCAAATGGGAGATGGCCTGGTGTGGAACATGAGCAAGCTGTCCAAAATGATAACGGTACACACTATAGAAATGGCACCTGTTCATATCATCACAATTACTGCCACACACAGTAATTGTCATATATTAACAGAGACAGTGTTGTATTCCTGCAGATGTGGCAGGTATAAGATGCAGGTATACAGTATATGCATCATGTCTCTAGAACACACCAATGTGCAAAATCACAGTCTAAGTTATAATTACATAGCTGTTGTTCTGTACCACAAAGACTGTCATGTTATAAACATGCATGACTGAAACAAAATGACATAGTGATAAGGTAGAAAGCTAGCCCATGGACTTACAGAGGTCGAACAGAGTTAGCTCATTACTATAAAGAGGTAGAACAGAGTTAGCTCATTACTATAAAGAGGTAGAACAGTTAGCTCATTACTATAAAGAGGTAGAACAGTTAGCTCATTACTATAAAGAGGTAGAACAGAGTTAGCTCATTACTATAAAGAGGTAGAACAGTTAGCTCATTACTATAAAGAGGTAGAACAGAGTTAGCTCATTACTATAAAGAGGAAGAACAGAGTTAGCTCATTACTATAAAGAGGTAGAACAGTTAGCTCATTACTGTAAAGAGGTAGAACAGAGTTAGCTCATTACTATAAAGAGGAAGAACAGAGTTAGCTCATTACTATAAAGAGGTAGAACAGTTAGCTCATTACTGTAAAGAGGTAGAACAGAGTTAGCTCATTACTATAAAGAGGCAGAACAGAGTTAGCTCATTACTATAAAGAAGTAGAACAAGTGTCACAGAAAGAAGTAAATCAGTTCAAGTGTGGCAGCCTCACCTTTGCAAAATTTCATGAAGGTGAATTCCTACTCATGTGAGGTGATGGGAGTGTGTGTTTATACTTGTTCCCTGATACTTGATACTTTGCATAAAAGCTCCCTATTATACCTGTGAGACTTAATATTATTATTTCCAAAACTGTAATGTAATAAACTTTTAGTTGGCCATTCAAATAGGAAATTATGAAGCATGCCGTTTCACATTTAAAACACACTTACAACATGTGGTGTTGTGCTGAGAAATCCACTTCATCTGGTATGCTACCTCCAAGTTCACTGTATGTCAGAGTCTGGAAAATACTCAAATGGACAATGGCACAGACAGGGTATATGACTCACATTGACAATAACAGTCATGTAATTCTGTGGATCACAGTTACTGTCTTTGGAATTTTAAATGGGATCCTGTGTGCGTCAGGTTCTGCTGATTGGGAATCACCATCCCAGCAAAGGCCTTGCCCACTGTGGCCATACTAACTGAAACTTGGCTTAGACCAAAACATCATGATAATGAGATTACACCCCCTGGCTATAATATTATACAGAAAGGTAGGCCAGGGAAAAAAGGAGGAGGCATAGCCATGCTGTTTCAAAATCATCTCACAGTGGAACAGGTTAGCTATAACTCCCAGGAAGTCAATGATATTAAACTCATTCTTGCTAAATTAAAACTAAACTCTAGCAAACATATAGCTAGAACAGGTGCCTACATCCCACCAGGAAATAACATTGCCACTATGGAGAACCTTTTACACTAGATGTCTATCTCCTATCCACAAGAGACCATACTCTTAGGAAATTTTAATATTGACTGGTCCGACTGTACCATATTCAATCCCTCTGCCCATATCAATCTTCATGGGTTTACCCAAATCATAGATGCCCCCACAAGAGTCGATAAGAAATCCAAATGTCAATACATCTTAGATTGGATACTTTTTTCTGACCCCACCTTAACACACCAATCAGGCTGCCTACCAGACAATTTGAGCAATCACCAACCAACCTACCTTATTAGGAATAAATCCCACCATAGTAACCAACTCATCCTTAGAATAGTTCACAACAAAAAGAACTTCAAAGCAAAGGACCTAAACAACGAACTAAAATACTGTAACTAGACTCTCCTAAAACACCTACCCCTAGATGAAGCAGTAGATTACTTTAACTCAACCTTTCTCAAAATCCTAAAACATCATGCACCAGCCCGAACCATCAGAGTTAAGGCAAACTATGCCCCTTGGTTAACAAAACAAACTAAAATCATAATGAAGGACAGAGACAGAGCCTGGGCTGAATATAACAAACTTAAAACCACTACCTCAAAACAAAACTACTTAACACTATGGAACAAGTCCAAACAACTTATAAAACTCGATAAAACCAATTACTACAAAACTTTACAAGAAAAACACACTCACAACCCTCAGAAATTCTGGGCCTCAATAAGTAAATTACTGCACCCAGCCGACAAAGAGGGCACCCCCCACACACACACACTTCAACAAATTCTTTATCAAAACAGTCTTAGCTCTATCTAACACCCTAAATAACACAACCAGCCCTACACCTTCTCCAACCCCTACTAACCCTACTTCACAACAGATTCCCTCTAGCTTTTCATTGTATCCAGCACCTGCACAACATATTGCTAAACTCCTCAAAAACCTAAAACCTACCACGCTATCTGCTGAGAAACTTCCAGCTGATTTCCTTCAGCTATAAGCTGAAACCATATCCTACCCCATGTCTCTCCTCATAAATAGATCCATATCTGAATACAGAGTACCTAACCTGTGGAAAATATCTCATATTATTCCACTCCACAAAGGTGGAAACTCCCTTGAGCTCACCAACTACCGGCTAATTGCAATTTTATCACCCCTATCAAAAATACTAGAAAGAGTAGTACATTCACAACTAATGCAATACCTCCTAAAAATAACTTTATATCAACATCTCAACATGGATTTCGACCCACCCATAGTACCATGCCAGCCCTACTCTCATATACCAACAAAGTCAACACCCATAGAAACAATTAACTTTTTCTTTCCTCTGTATTCTTAGACTTATCTAAAGCCTTTGATATGATCAACCATAGCATGCTTCTCAAAACTCTGTTTACCCTTAACATTAACTCCCTCACTATATCATGGTTCAACAGCTATTTATCAGGCTGCCAACAAGCAGTTCTTTGGCAGGAACAACTAACCTCCCTTCTACCTGTATCCATAGGAGTCCCACAAGGTTCCATGCTTGGTCGTTTACTGTTCTCCATATTTAAAAATCAGATGGCTGCAACCTCTCCCTCTGCCTCTATAGTGCAATATGCAGATGACACTACTATCATATGTGCCACCCCAACCTTAATAAACTTCAAACGATAACACAGCAAAACTTTACTCTAGCTGAAGCATGGTTTTCTAGCATTAAACTTATACTCAATCCCCCCAAAAAACTCATTTCCTGGTAGATCTCCGGCACTAAATAATGATTTCACCATAAACTCCAAAGATAACACCGCAATCACCCCAACAACACACACTAAACTCCTAGGAGTAGTATTCGATAACAATCTCAAATTTGACATACACATAGACCAAACAATCAAAAAAGTGAGCAAAAAGCTTGGTCCACTATATAGGAGCAAGCAATTCATGACCAATTATACCAAAGTCACTATTGCTAGAATGCACCTATTATCCACCCTACTATATGCCTCCCCAATCCTGACTAATCTTCACCACAGAGAACAAAACAAAATGGCATCTTGCTATAACAAAATTGCCAAGTTTGCTACAGGTGCCGGTAATATTTCCCACCACTGTCTTTCCCTCAAACAGCTCAACTGGCTTGAGTTGCCCCAACTACTTCTTACTACTCAACTCTCCACAGCCCACAAACTGTACTACCTCCCTGACAAACCTCCCGCACTACAGAATCTAATATAGTCCTACACCACCACCTGAGCCTTAAGATCAACAGACCAAAATCTCATAAATGTCATCAAACATAAGAATGAAGCGGGTAAAACTCTCTTTGGCTGTACAAAAGGGAAAATCTGGAACTCACTTCCAAGTCACATAACGTATACAAGCTCTGCTCCACTATTTAAGAAGCTACTCAAAAACACTATTTTAACAATTAGGTGCACATGTGACTCCCCAGGCTAATCCACTACATTGCAGTATGGCAAGGATTCTGCCAAAGATCACCTATAAGTTTCAAACCTCTGAATACTTATTCTTACCAAAACAATGGTCTGTTCTGATGGTTTTGATTTATAAGTCTATGAAGAAATGTTACATTTTATTCTGATGCTATTGATTTTTATGTCTATGAAGAAATGTAAAATTGCTCTTAAATGTTTAATTGTATGCCTTAAGAATACGGTTATGCATTTTATAAAATGTATTTGTAGCATTGTTATAAAGTAAAGCTTTTCTCCCTGGGCCTCCGCTGAAAATGGACCTGTGTCCAGTCGACTTTTCCGGTCATCAAATGTAAAATAAATAAATGAATAAAAATCATTCCAAACATCGACCATACCCACTCGGCAACAAGTTCCTGCAAGACTGCCATATCTAAACCGCCATCTCTTCAAGTTTGTGAGCTATCTGACAGGTCACTGCTATTAAATATCTGCACCAGCCTACTCCTGGGATCTCCAATGTCTGGAAATGCATCAGTACAACAAAATAATGATATGCGAACACAAGAGAAACACTCATATAACCAGTAATATAGACAATGTAACAGACACGCCTCTATAATGCACCAGATGACACAGCCATTAACATTGTATAACTTATCCCATGGTAATACATTCTTCTGTGCCTAGAAAAATGATATGTGGCATCTATCAGTACAGAGAGCATTGTTAACTCAATCCCACACAAGGAGAATCTATCTAAATGTAGCAAAAGTACACAGAGCTCCCAATCTGTGAAAATGTATATGCACCACACAGACCTGTGGAATAATACACACACACACACACACACACACACACACACACACACACACACACACACACACACACACACACACACACACACACACACACACATAAATATATAAAGAGAGAAACAAACATATAAGAACACACACACACACACACACACACACACACACATATATACACATATATATATATATATATGTGAGTAGAGAGAGAGAGAGAGAGATGTATCTTATATAATAACAGAAAAACACCTGTACTAGCTAATAATGCTAAAAATGGAGAGAACATTAAAGATCTATAATGACTTGTATGCCAACAAATAGATTTTCAAATTGAAAAAGCCTACATGACTAACTACCATATTTGATTATCAATGAACAACTTAGCACACTACATGAGAACTAAATTTTCACTGACAGCATGATAAAGGTAGGCATATTGCAAAAATGGTGAGGGAAGCAAAATTAAACTCTGAAAGGGGGTTAGCAGAAAGAATTCAAGCAGTGAAGCAATGGCTTTTTTCCAGTACAGGTTGGAAAAAAAAACAAAGACATTAGGGCAGAACTGGCCAGGTTAAGCAAGGAAAGGAGAGAGGTCAAAGAATACTAAAAAGATCAGAGGTATTAAAATTGCTTCAGTCTTTACAAAGGAAATGAAGGGTGCTATGCTTGGAGATATGCAAGGGATTGTAAAGAAAATGATAGACAGATTACAGAAAAAAGTACGTGCCGGTAGACATTGAATTTCCAGCACTGAAGAAAGCTAAAGAACAAGAACAAGGTGGGACACCTCACATTAGAAGTTCATCCATTTTGCTGGCAGACATCATTAATCAGATTTTTAACAGATCACTGGCTAGATTAAAAGTGCTAAAGAACTAAAACTTAGGAAATGTCTTGTACAAAGAGGGGGGATGGAAAAATCATGTAAATCAGAGTTCTGTGAACTTACTAACATCCACTGAAAAAAAATCATGGAGGGAAGAATTCAGCAGTTCTCTGTTAGAGCAATCTCTAAAGCAGCAGTCAAAATGTTCTCATAGTCATAAGCAGCTCCTAGTCAAAACAGATCCCATTTTATGACTAAGTTACAGATGGAATTGGCATGTAAATATCCATGGATGGGCTCCACCTTGATTGCAGCAAGGTGTATAACTCAATTCCAACACAGAAGGTTAACAGGAATAACTATGGGTTTTGGTTAAGGGCAAGACTGAGAAACTGAATAGTTTCATAGCTGTTTGGAAGGAGAGGAGATGTTGTGCTCAGACAGATGATGTCATGAATATAAAAAAAAATGGTCAGTGGAGTGTTCTGGGTCTTGACCTCTTCAGGATGTTTGTGTCAGACATACCTGCGGGAGAGACAACAGGATCAACCTGTTTGGTGATGTTAAAAAGGTGTGTTTGTAGAGATAAGCGAGAGTCCAGAGAAGGATTTGGAAAAGATGACCTGAAAAGTGTCTGCTGAGCCTCACTGCAAACAAGTGTGAAGTACTTCTCTTGGGCCACAAAAGGTCTAGCATGAACTATCAGCTTGGGGAGAAAAACTAATGCTGATAGAGCTGGAAAAGGATCTGGGAAGTATTGATCAAATCAGGAGCAGGTTGACAGGGGGAGAATTCAGGGATGCATACCTCTCAACTGTCCAGATTTGCACAGCATATCCAGACCTTTTCATCATATTTTCATCTGTTATTCATAAAATTTGTGTTTTTCTGGCAAGTCACTGAGGCTTGAAGTCACAAATAATGACATACTAACACACTTTATGTTATTCTAACAACTTTCTAAGTTTATAAGAGCAATATTTAAAATATATCTCTATTTGTAGGCCTTTGACTCCACCCCTTATGTTAGGCTTTGCCAAATTTCTTGGGCTAAGAGGTTGAATGTATTCTCAGTATACTAGATTCCAGAAGTAAAGAAGTAAAGCTTCCTTTAAAGAAGGTTTTGGTCAGACCAGACCTTGAGAACTGCATGAAGTTTTGGAGAACAAATAATGGAATAGACACCTGGCTGCAGGAAGCAGTCCAGAAGAAAGTCATCGAAATAATCTTGAGGACTGTGTGGAAGGAATATAAGCAAAGATTAAAAGATATAGAGCTCTTCTCATGTAATACCAGAAGAAACAAAAGGAAGAAGATACTGCTGAGCAAAATTACATCAGCAGATATATAAGTAGGCTACCATGAAGAGGAAGGAAAATGAGAAGAGGAGGGGAAAAGGAAGCAGATTGTAGGGTCTAGCTATTTTCTTGATCTCTGAATGTAGATTTCTTTCACAGAGAGATCTGTAGACCCACGGAAATAGATTACCAGAATGGGTGGTGGAGGGGGAATGTACAGAGGTTCATAGGTTCATAGGTTCATACTAGGCTATCTGCCCAAGGGCATTTACAAGCCTAGCCCATCGTTTTGTGGCTTACGCCACCCCTTTAGTATGGGGAACTATACCCATTATTTTGCTGTGCCTCTGTCGAGCAGTGACACTGAGGTAATCCCTGGGGTATATCTGCGATCTCCCATCCATTGGTCAAGATTTCTCTTGAACAAGGCCAGCGAGGTGCTCTGCCTCACATGTACCGGGATTTTGTTCCACAGCATAGGGAGTCTTTGGGTGATGAATCTATCCCTCCAGCACATCCTATTAATAGCCGTGTCGAGGTTTAAGTCTCCCGCCCTTGTGGCTCTGATGGATCTAGATTTTTGAGGTGAAGCATATTCATCAAATCTGGGTTTGACATGGCCTTGTATGTTAGGCAAAGGTCACCTCTGAGCAAGCGTGGCGACTGAATAGAGCTGGAGTTCTTTCAGTCGGGCAGCATAGGACAGATTTTGAGACCCTTTATCCTTTTGGTGAGGAACTTTGTGGCCTCTCCAGCTGCTGCAAGTGTCGGGTCAGATACATTCCGAATGGGGCATTGTACTCAATCATTGGTCTGATGAGTGATGAGTAAAGGAAGCTATGACCTCCCTTGATCTAGATGAGAATCCCTTCATGATAAGGTGGGCAATGTAGAAGGTCTTCCTAACTACTTTAGCTACATGGGTGTCGAATGACAGACTACTATCAACCTGGGTCCCCAGGTCCCTGATAACTTCTTCTGTGCTCAGTGGATTGCCACCTATTTGGTAGCTAGGGGTAACCTTGTTTTTCCCGAAGGGTATGACTATGCATGTTTTGGCATTTAACTTTAGGCCATGGCTCTGGCACCAGTTATCCGTTTCTGTGAGACCCTTCTGAAGGATATCTGTGTCAGATGTGTTTTCTACTATGGCGCCCAGTTTGCAGTCATCTGCAAACTTTGTCAGCCATAACCCTCCTGTGTTTGCTTGTACTGGAAAAGTAGATGCCAAACAAGAGTGGGCCCAGGACTGAGCCCTGTGGGACACCACTTGTGACAGGCTTTGAGTCTGACATGGCGCCAGCAGCTCTGACCCTGTGGGTTCTGTCACTCAGCCAGTTTGCAACCCATCTTGTGATGTATGGGTTAACATTTAAGCTGATGAGTTTTTCAATGATACCCGAGTGGGGTATTGTATCGAAGGCCTTAGCCAGATCAAGGTAGGCTGTATGGACTGCCTTTCCGTCATCAATGGCTTTGGTGACTGTTTGAAAAAGTCAACCAAGTTTAAAAGGCATGATCTGCCTTTGACAAAGCCAAACTGGGTTGGATCCAAAGTCTGCAAATTCCTATGTCTTTATTTATGAGGTCCATTATGATCCTCTCCATGGCTTTGCAGATAAGGCTTGTCAAGCTAATGGGCGGTAATTTCCAGGGTCGGTGGAGGCACCGCCTTTGTGAAGTGGGACCACAGTTGCAGTGCGCCACTCCTGGAGTGCATATCCAGAGGTAAGACATTGATTAAACAGCTGTCCTAGCTGTGGGTTTAATTCCTCATTGAGTTCGTGGAGCACACAGCTGGGGACACCATCAGGTCCCATGGATGCTGTGTTTTTGCTTTGGAGAGAGCAGTTCTCACTTGGGCTGGAGATGTTTGGGGGCTGCAATCGTTTGGTATAGATATCTCTCCTTTGGGGAGGGGAGAAGTTTGCACTGAACCTGTCAGCCAGTATGTTGGCAATGTCTGTAGGATCAGTAATCTTCACATCATTTTGAACTAGTTCTGAGCATATCTGGGAGTTTCCTCCTAGGTTTCTAACATAGCTAAAGAAGGCCTTATGATTGTCTTTTGAGTCTTTAGCTATTTTTCTCTCGAAATTTGCTTTGGATGATTTTATGAGAGCTCTTAGTTTTTTACTTATAGTGATCAAGGGTGTCTTACCTTTTAAGGATTTTGCTCTATCTTGTAGTAGCTTCCTCCTTTTGTTGTAGAATTTGTTTATGGCTGGGGTCCACCAGACTGGACGCTTGCCTTTGGCACAAAGAGTCTTTGTTTTGCTTGGGATTGCCTTATCCATGCAGTCCTGCAGGTGCTGGTAGAAGGCATTTGTAAGTGATTCAGCGGCTTGAGTACTGTTTTCCGCTCGGGGCCTTAAAGGAGACCACACTAGTCTTTAGAAGTGTGAAGTCGGCTTTTGAGAAGTTCTTTACTGTGGTCTTTTATTTCAGGTGGGGTGGGATGAGGACCTCCAGCGAGATTAGTTTGTGATCTGATCTCACCAGTGAGGGGTATACTTCGGTGTTGAACATTGTGCTCCCATGTTCATGATGATGAGATCAAGTATGTTATCTCCTCTTGTGGGGATGGTGACTAGTTGTTCCATGGCATTTGAGTTTATGAATTCCAGGAACTTTTGGGCTAGGGTGCTTGGGCTTGAGTAGTGTTCCCAGTCTATATTAGGGTAATTGAAGTCACCTAGTATGATGGTGTTTGGTGATACATTTATCCCCTCTAGTGTTTTCAGGAAGGCCATGTGAGGTTCCTGAGTTTGTGAGGGTGGCCTGTAACATGCTACAATTTGCAGAGCAGTCTTGCCTACGGTTAATTGCACCTGGATGGTCTCCGATGCATCGTGCGTTGCCACCAGTCTTGAGGTGTGGGTGTCCTTGATGAATATGGATACCCCCCCTCCTTTCTTGGTATTGTCTGGATTTTGGGGCCGGAATGCATGATATGAGGTAAAACCTGATAGCGCTGGGGTGCTCTCAGGAGCCTTGAACCAGGTTTCTGTCACAGCACAGACATCAATGTTCTCCATACTGAGAAGGGCCTCGAGTGTGTGCATTTTGAGATTTAGACTTCTGGCATTGAGCAGCATTACCTTTAGTTTTTTCCTTTTTTGTGTTCTAGGGTGGTAGGTTTAGAATTTGAGCCTTGCCTAAAAAAGGCACTATGGGGGTGGCAAGAGCCTTTGCCAATATCTGGAATCCCAGGGATGACAGGTGCAAGCCGTCCCTTGCGAAGCAGCGTGGCTTGTCCAGCATGTCATCCCAGGCAGACAGATACTGGATCCCCTTTGAATGACACCAGTGTTTAAGCCAATTGTTAAAGCTGATCATCTTATCTCTGTATTGTGGCATCATTCTTGGTGAAGGTAGGATACTGCTCAAGGTCAGGGTCATACCTGCCTGGGCTACATAATCAGAGAGCTCCTCAATGTCTCTTTTCATGTAGTCCAAGGAGGTATGTCTCAGGTCGTTTACACCAGCGTGGACAATGACTGAGTCATATTTGTACCTGCTGTTGAGAGACCTGAGTGCTTGCGTTATGTGGCGGATTCTAGCGCCCGACAGGCAGCTTACTGTGACCTTCTCCTTACTCAGTCTGGTGAGCGGGACGTCAGTGTGTCTGACTATGGAGTCACCAATGACTAGTGTGTCTGGCATTGTGTTTGGCCTTAAGGGCTGTGACTGTTTGACACTCTGACTGTGAGGTCTATGTGTTGCAGGTGTTGTGTTCTGAGGTGGTGGTTGTTTGGGTGTCTGCTTTGGTGGCCTCTGCTGTTTTGGTAGATTTTGATCAGAGCCTCGAGTATGTCTTTGTGTGTTTATGTGTATGATTTGAGGTTGTAATGGTACTATGTGAGACTGGGTCTATAGTGTGTGTGGTAACCTTCTCCTCCTGACTGGTCTTGCCAGTCCTATGTTGAGAGAGCTCAGCCTCCAGTTTGGCCGTATAGTTGCATCTCTCACATGTATTTGTGTTTTGTGGGAGGAGGAGAGGGTTGTCTGTGTACATGAGGCAATTGTAACATTGCCTCAATATTCCCAGGTTCACCAGCTGAGTAGGAGAGGACACTAGCAACTGATCCCTCAACATGCTAGAAGGATAGACAAAAAACTTTAAAAAAGATTCCGGGGGACGTGGGTGACCGAGAAATGGGGGTTGCCTTTTTGGGGTACTATCTATGACAAGAGTGCCGTATCAAGGTAATAAGTACTGTAGGAGCAAGTGCTAGGTTTAACAGATAGAGAATAGTCTACTTGGAGTCAAGTAGAGATGATCTTTTTAGTTATAGGATGCGCTGATTTGATCAGTAGTATAGTTTGAGGAAGGTAGTTTTAAGGGAAAATTTGAAGAGTGGACTTTAGGTAGCCCGAATAGTTTAAACCTGCTTAACCGGCGCTGCCCTAGTGTGCAACAGTGGCAGCTCCGCGCTAAATCGCGCTAATTCGCGCCAAAGCGTGCTTTATAGCAGGGGGCTGGAAAAGACAGGAAATGACCCAAAATGGCCAATAAACTACAAGTTACTGCTTTAAACCACTCCTCTGAGGACAAACAGGCAGCTCAGTACTCCCTACTCCCACTAGTGAGTAAAGAAACTACCCCTTGACCAAACAGGCATTTAAGAAGGCATGAATCAGATGGAAAAGGGTAAGGGAAAATGCAAAGATGGAGGGGAATTACAATGTTAAATGTAGTTAAAATAATAGACTAGACATGGTTATTGTCACCTTTTGACATCACATGTGTAATACCTATATATATATATATATATATATATATATATATATATATATATATATATACATATACATATACATATACACACATATATTTTTTTTTTTTGCTGCATATTGAAAGTTGAATGCTAAAAAAATTACAAGCAAAAGCTTTCTGTGTTTATGATATCAGTATACATGCTGGCATGGCATAATACTGTACAATCCCAGAAAAATGTGCAGAACTACTTATCATAGTGACACTAAATGACAACGCAGCTGTGACGTGTTCTAGTCATCAGCGAAAGCTGTCTCTTATGTGTCAGGGATCAAACCAGTGGTATACCTGGGCTTGTTATGGTATAAACATGCCCATAAATGGAGGTTAGTGACCAAATATTTCTATATATATGTTACAGTAGGTTGTGGGGTACCGCATGGCTCGTACCTCTGAATAAAATAGTTTTTTAAAGTTTGTTGTTGTTCTTTGTTGTTCTGGGATTCAGTCTTTTGAGATTTTTAATTTTGAACATTTTCTTGATCAATTTTAATACACACACACAACCACACACACACACACACACACACACACACGCACACACACACACACACACACACACACACACACACACACACACACACACACACGAACACACACAACATTGATTATTTGTTACCTGACTAACTTTACTCTCAAAGAATAGGAAGGAAGTTCACTTAAATATAACAATCCCCCGGATTCTCTATACCATGCACGGCATGCAAGGTTGGTGCAGGAGCTCCAGCAGGCAATATGTCTGCCATGGGATCCAGGAACAGCCTGCATGGGGCGTGCACAAGCGCTCCTGAACTAATCTTCCATGGACTAAGCCCTTGTATGCAAATCATCCCATTTTGAGGAGAAATATATGCAAATGAGGGGATTTTGCAATCCAGGAAGCTTGCAACCGGCCATGCAGGGCTAATGTACTCGGTTAGTAACCGAGTACATTTCTGCAAAATCCAAAATGGAGCAGTGACAGCTCCAAATAAAGGCAGCATATCATGTAGTAAGCATGCCAATTGCCAAGTATAAGGCCATTGGCATTGCAAACTGTGAAAAAAGTACAAAAATCAACTTTTATTTTTTTTTAGCAGATCTCGGCTGTTTAAGCGTAGGGCAGAGGCGTGCAAACGGGATCGGGGGGAAATAACAAAATAAGCCTAAGTTAAGCATTCTAACTAAAATCAGTATTCTGCCATGCAAGTCAATGGCAGACAGAAGACAACATGGCCAGTGAGTAGTGGTTGCTAAGGGGGGAGGCTCAGTGTGAGACATGTAACTATGCATTAGCAGGCAATCCTAGGCAAATAAGGAGAATGATAGTGAATCCCAGTTTTCCTCAGCATGCTAGTCAGGTCCCAAAAGTGTAAGAGTAGGAATAGCTTGGTGCAAGCCTAGGAGTTTGCTGACATCATGGGGGGTGTCAGGTATACTGTAAGCGGATTGGAGCCCTGTGGCTCAGGTTTGCTCCTAGCTTAGCACAGCTAAGCTAGGGGGTGTGTCTGAATCTGCCTAGCACTCTTTACATTGCCTAAGCGGGTGTGCACACCAGGAACAGGGTTTTAAAGAAAGAAAAAGAAAGAAGTTAAACCAGAAAATAGCAGCACTGTGCACTCTGTTTGTGCGGCGTGCCCTTGGCCTTAAACAGGAAGGCAATGGGAAGGGAAAACAGAAGTAGGAAGGTAATCAAGGAGAACTAGCATAGCTGACAGGTGAAATGTATCAGAATCAGTCAATTACACAGGCAGCAGATCAGCCCAGCCCAGCACACCACTATAAACTATGCAAACACCTTCCTCTCTGGTTTTTCCCATAATCTACACCACCGGTGGATACAAGCAAGGAGCGTTTAACAAACAGACCTACAAAATGAGAGGGGCTGCAACAAGCAACATAGAACAACATGTGCAAGAGGCTGAGGGTGGTGAGGATGTGAATGCTGTCCACCAACCCACAGTGAGGTTGTAGACCATTGTCATGTGGCCTGATGCCAAGATATACCCATCACCTAGCCTTGTATAGCTGTCTGACACAGTCGACCACCACACGCCCATGCAGAAATGCACCCATGCATGTCAGTACTGGCACCCTGTGTATTTGTGTGTGTGCGTGTGTGTGTGTGTGTGTGTGTGTGTGTGTGTGTGTGTGTGTGTGTGTGTGTGTGTGTGTGTGTGTGTGTTGTATGATGCGCATGATCACATTCACACTCACTACAATCCCCATTGGCAAACTGAAGCATGCTGTCTGATGTCAGACACCTCCCCATGCCCTTTGCCCATATAACCTCTGTATGACCCATGTGGTGCATGTGATACCTGCACAGTAATGTGTTGTGGCAATCTCACTAGTGATGAGATGTATTCCTGGTCCTGCCAAGTGTGTCAATGTGTGTGCATCCCTGTGAGAATGTGGCTGTGTTGACGCTGGCACTTGTTCATGTGGACTGGCACATGTACTACACCGACCATATAGCTACAATATCCCTGTTGTAGATGTTACTCATCATCACATATATGTTCTGAGAGCTCCCCAACAGGTAACCTATGTGGCAAATCCAATAACTGCATAGAATTGTGATAACACTACATAGTCATCAGGGGTGTGATACTCTGTGCTGGTAAGTATGTGACACAAACATGCTTAAGTTTTACTCTCCCACCCCTCCCTGACTTGTCATTGCCTCTGTCTGCCTCTCTCACTCCCTCACTGGTGGATGTGGAGACCTACACCTGCTTTGCTTAGGCAACAGCATGTGCATTATAAGTGATGCGCATGATCAACTGATGGCCTCTGCATGAATTGTAACCCTCCCCTAACTGATTGCATGTGGAACAGCTGTGGTAACTTCCCATAGCCAATTGCATGGAAACACATTCCAATATCTAGGAACATCGTGTTGGTGTTGGGCCTTTTCATTCACTGTGAGCAGGAACTCGATTTGTTGTTTGACAAACAACATCTCAGATGGATTGGGGATTTACCTCTAACAACATACACTGTGGAAACAGGCCAACACACAGGAGGGGGATGTGCCTGACCTGACTACAGACTGTAAGTGCTGCTATACTGCATTCGGAGTAATGTTGGTTTAACAGGGTGTGTACAGATATGGCTGTCCTGCATGTTTTAATACCTGCCATGTCAGTTCTATGTTTATGAGGAATCCCCATCTGTAGGGTCATTTGCACACTGGGCAGTGTGTGGTGCATTTGGTTTCATGTGTTACCCACAGAGCATCTATCTGTGAACTGCAGAAGGTAGTGTGAAGATTGCAGTCTGTAGATGGTGAATGCCATGACAGTTACTGACTTCATATCCCTCATAGGACATATGTTGTGACAAACCCTGTTACAACAGTAAATGTATGAGGTTATCACAGCAACATGTCAATATTGGCCCTGTGTATGTGCTTCCAGCCACAACTCTGTCAACCTTTGTACATATGCCATGCATTAAGAGGTGCACATGTGCTGTACACCATAATTAGTGTCATCATATCTGATAACAAGCCAGTGAGATATCAGACTGCTACACATGTTATGCACAGTAGGGATTATAGTGGGTGACATAACCTGGACATTCTGTGGTTGTTTGTAGAGTACTGTGGTCTGTATGGTGAATGTCAACAGTGCGTGTATTGTTAATAAGTACCTTGGCGTGTGTACAGACTGTGGTAGATGTCATAATTCTAGGTCCCATCCTATCTCATGTTACATACTGCCCCATTGTATGTTACTGTATTGGCTTACATGTTTGTAGGGCCATACACACACATATCCCATAACACAGACAGGCATCAGACCACACTGTGTAGTGACCCAGTATACGTAGGGTTAGTGTGTGAGTGGCACATATGAGGATGGTGTTGAACAGATAGTCCATATACTGTCATATTATGCTAGCTTACTATATGTAGATGTGGCTGTGTTCACATTGGTTGTGGTTATGCACTTTCACACAAGTGTATCTTACCCTGTGCTGTGACATGCCTGTAGAGCCTGCTATATATGCAGGTACATGTGCATTCCTCCATAGGAGATATAGGCCAGTGTTGAGCCAGTCTGTCTGTAGCCTGCACAGTGTTTTGTTACATGCCTAGCAGCTTAGTGTACTTACCCTGAGAGATGCCATGTCCAGATATTTGCCAGATGTACTGCCGCTGTGCTTCCCTTAATAGGCATGTATGTCAGACAGGGCAGTGGGATGCTGTGCAGATGTATGTCAATATCTAGTGGGTAGTATGTGGCCATGGCACCTCTGTACCAGCAGTTATTATGTGTCAGGATAGACAGGGGTGTGTGAATGCATAACCTATGGGGACAAATGTATACCAGTCGTTATGTGTTATACCCATCTACACGGCTGTTACCATCCATATTGTCAGGCTTGGTTCACATGTTCTGCATGAAGGTGTTCTGTGTATACCTGTGGACTGTACAGAGTGTGTCAGAATGTCCGCATATATTGGCCAATATCTCTGCTGTAGTCCACAGGAGCATTAGGTTGCAGTGGTACTGTACTATGATGTCCTTAGTATGTCTGTCAGTAGCCAATGGTGCACATGTGAAAAGCAGATGTGACCTCCCACACACACCATGTCTGTGAAGAAAATCCCTATTACATTAGCAATAGTCTACTAATATACCTGCTATACATACTTGACATCCCCTTGCACTATGAAGTTGGGACTATAGGGGCTGAGGTAGGGCTACACTCCATGTTTAGGACATATGGTTAAAATATATGTACATATGATTATTCAGATATTTATATAGATAATTACACATATACATATTGACATATATAGATGGGTATGTATGTGTACATTGATATGCATATACACACCCAGATATATACATATACAGAGCAATATATGTCTACACATATACAGCTAGTGATACATATGCACATATACATATACCACGCTGCCATTCCTGCCAGCAGTCAACTGCTGTTGTATCCCCCACACATACGGTTGGGCTGGGGCCATATATGTGAGGGCTTCAACTACACGATACATGTGTGCCCATTTGCACTCCAGAGGCCAGTGTATGTAACAGTTGCATATGGCCCTGTATTATTGAGTCTAGAGGGGATGCAACATAAATAACCTAGGCTGTTTCAAAATGTGGGGGTATCAGGGGTGAGCTGCCTTAAGATATCTGGATGTACAGTACCATACGATTCACCTATCTTGACATTACTTACATAAATTGGGTTAATGCAGGCCTACTGCCTCCTGCCATACAGACTGTTCTGTTTGTCAGTGTGCCTGTGATGGTGTCAGTTATGTCTTGTTATGTAATAGTTACATCCCATTTGGTCAACTGAAGTCTTTACCACCTAGTGATTGTGTATAGAGTGTAGCTAGAGGCTGCTGAACTAAACACCTGCATTACTTACTGTTGATTGTTTGGTATCCTGTAGCCCAGTCTGTCTTTACTATTGTACAATTCGAAAGGCTTGGCCTGGACAGCAATAGTTGTGGACCTTTCTAGACTACTGTATTAGTATAACTGTTTCAAAGTTGCATTACTCTGTTTATATGGATGTCAGTGTCTGAACAGGTATATGACATGACATATAAATCTGTAATAGTACAAAAATAAAGGTTTTCCATTTCCGCAATCCTGTGTGTGGTGTTTTATCCTATGACCTCTCTGTGGGTATATGTTGCAGGCAATGAATATCATTTGTATGGGTGGCTCAGCCAGTGTTCAGTTGTTAGGGTGTTAACTGTAGGCATAGTGGCTGTTCCATATTGTGTGCACCTACTACATAAGTATCTTACTGTACATATCTCTGCATGTGTATGTGTAGTCAGATGTGTGTGTATATATATATATATATATATATATATATATATATATATATATATATATATATATATATATATATGGTTCCCATTCAGAAGCCTGAAACATCATAAGCCTGAAAATCAAAATCCTGAAACCAAAAGCCTGAAAATTCAGAATCCTGAAAACTCAAAATCCTGAAAGACCAAAATCCTGAAACTCAAAATCCTGAAAACACAAATAATGCTAATATGTCACTATAAAGACACTAATATCTACCAACTGACCCTGACCCTAACCCTAACCCTAAGGTCCGTCACTATCGCACACTCACCTGACCCGCTTGGTACACCTAACTCACTTAAACCGCCCCTAACCCCAATATTTGTCACTATTGCATACATGCCTAACCTGCGCCCTAACCCTAACTCACTTAAACCGCCCCCTAACCCTAAAATAAAACCAACCGCACACTTACCTGACCCCAACGCATGACCTAACACCACAGGGCTAACAATAGCAAAGCCACAATGACATCAGTATGTCTATTTTGTGTTTTCAGGATTTTGAGTTTCAGGATTTTGGTCTTTCAGGATTTTGGGCTTTCAGGATTTTGAGTTTTCAGGATTCTGAATTTTCAGGCTTTTGGTTTCAGGATTTTGATTTTCAGGCTTATGATGTTTCAGGCTTCTGAATGGGAACCATATATATATATCTATATATATATACATCTGTATCTGCATATATGTTTCTGTGTATATGTATCCTGGGGATGCTGATAGCGTCCACATTTTACATTTCCTATGGAAGCCAGACTGTACTGCATGATATGTTACCAATACCAGCCTGACATCATACAGGTGGGATGTAGTACATGTTAACATCTTGTGCCCATGTTGTGTCAGAACCTGGTCATGGGATCTGCAACATTTTGTAGTGTGTTGCAGGGAGGACGTGTTTGGCTGTTGTGGGGTGGCTATACCTATTCGTACAAGACGTCTATTGTCTCGGGCATCTCAGCCCCATTAACGGTGCATGTGGACATATATGATTTAGTTAATCTCCCATTGATATCTACACATGTATGTCCATATATACCTCTCTCTTTCTCTCTCTCTCTCTCTCTCTATATATATATATATATATATATATATATATATAAATATAGATAGATATATCTGATTACATATATATAACTATGTCCATATATGCCTACATAGATATATATCTGCTTACATATATGTAACTTGCTGTGTACATGTAGACATATAGGTGTAGACATATATATGTGTTGCTGTATGCATTTGCATGTATATATGTTCATATATATTTATATATATATATATATATATATATATATATATATATATATATATATATATACATATATGGATATGTTTTATCTGTTTAGATATTAGTATAGTTACACACATACGTACATCTAAATGTTGGACTACATTCTCTGTGCTGTTTAATGACTGGGCTGGATGATATTCTTATGGAAACATCAGGATTCTGGTTGTCTGGCATGCCTTACTGGTCAATCACTTTGTCTGTGGTGTGTAGAGTCCTGGGTTTGAGTCTTGCAGAGGCTGTTTATTTTGTTGCTGGGCAGAACACAGCCATTGGATACAGAGTGATTAAGGCACTTTAAAGCAGTTGTAAGCTGGTTTGTGCGTATTTGTGCGAGGTAAGCACTCCTAACTTCCGGTTACAGTTTCATATACTCAGCTTCTAAATTGCTTAACCAGTGTAGGCAATGCTTATCCCCATGCAAACAGGCTTAAACCCACTTACAGCTGCCTAAAAGTGCTTACTCCCGCTTACCCCTGTGCTAATTTCTTTAAAAGAAAAGAAAAAAGGGTTGATAGGAAAGTGGTGAAAAAGGGGCACAAAAAGGGAAAGACAGTAGGGAAAATAGCTAGGGATGTGCAGGAATTGTTTAGGGAAGGTTCATAGCTGTCCATTTCTTCTACAGCAACAGCTGTGCATATACACTGAATTTGGGGGTAGATTTGCACACTCAACACTCTGGGAAAGGGGTGAGGACAACAACAATAAGTTGTGATGCCAATTAGACTGTATTACATGTGTCCTGTGGACACATATGTGAACTGGACAGCTATGTATGGGGTGAGATTTTTTTGTGGGAACAGATTGCCCTTTTTTTCTTTTTTTCAGGTGAGAGTGGGATGTTGGGGAGGGGTAGTAGGTATATTTGGGGAGGTAGGTTGGGTAGGTTAACAAACAAGACAAACCAGACCCATACAGGGGTGGTATATGTCACATGTGGGGGGTAAACACCTTGATGGGGAAGGGTGTTGGGATATTGGAAACCCACAAGCCCCCTAGTGGTAACAGGGGGACTGAGGCCCCACCCATGGGCAGTCACCACTGCACCTTCACAGCCCCAAAGGTGCTTGCGCTGGGGGCTGTGTTGCAGAGCCAGGCTGACTCTCTAATAGTGACACAAGGCCCTCGAGCTGGCATAGAAGATCACCAAACTGCTCATTGATCTCTCTATGCACCACAACCCTGACCTGCCAACAGGTGACAGGTGCCTGTCTGCGCCCACTCCAGGGGGGGTGAGTGCCATCCCCTGAGGCGGTTCCACCCAAATGTGGTGCAGGACCAGTGGACAGGGAGGTCTGGGTTGGGCCCCAGACATGCTGGTGCCCGGTGCCACAGCCAACTGAGGTGGGACAGGTGGTTCCACTGGGACTGGCCTTCCCAAATGTGCTATAGTGTTTAGATTTCATCATCATATATGGGTTAGTAATAGTCAACACATTCCAGGGTTAGGTATATCAGCATGCATAGATATTCCCATTAATCCAGACACCAGATACGGAACAGTTGCATAGCAAACAGAACACATGCATATATGGGACCACAGTGGTAATAAGAACAGCATGCAGGTACGTTGATGGCACCATGCCACCAATGTCAGAATGATTCAATATAGCACATGCATAGGAACCATTAATATACAATTGGACATTAGAAGAGTTAGTATATACCAGGTGGGGTGGGTATGTTGATTATTGTTGCAGATATGGTGGGGGGAGAAAGATGTCAATTAACAATTAGTATATTCCTGTAGTCCACATTACTTACCTAGTCAGTGCTGCCATCTGTACCTTATAAGTCTTACTACACTACCCTATAGCCTTACTTTGGACACTGATATGGCTGTCATCGTCATTACACATGACCCGGTTTTACCTGCAGTATACACCTCTTACCTGGTATACCTGTGGAGGGAATGTTTGTTAACACTAACTAACTGTTTGTACAGATACTTCCAGATTCTGGGTTGCTGTTTTGCACATAGCTATCCAACTCTTTCTGCACAGACTCTGGCCATGTGTTGACCACATGTTGGTGTGCCTGGACATATCTAGAATATTGCCCTCTTCTGCCTTTAGTGACCTAACACACACATATACATGCTTTCCTACACAGCTATATTATGTAGCACAGTGTGGGTGACAGTGACCAGTGATACGTTATTATTCAGAGACACTGCAACACTCACAATTCCCTAGAATACCTAAGTGAACAGTACCAGTACAAGTTATAATGGCCTGTATTTCTCAACACCATACCTGTGGGAGCAATGTTTGTTAGCAAAACCTAACTGTTACCACACAAAGTTCCAGATTACACATTACTATTATGTACATACATCTCACTCTGTTATTGTACACACTCTGGTCACAGCTTGACGACATGGGAGTGTAGATAGGACATACTTGAAATATTACTCGACATGGGAGTGTAGATAGGACATACTTGAAATATTACTCTCCTAACAGTTCTGGGGGGTTGCTACAGTGACAGGTGTGTTCTCATGATGTTTGACAATCACTTGTATTCCTTGTTTGCTGGCTACACATCTGGGATCATCCCACAAACATACCAGGTGGACAGGCAGCAAATATGGGCACATATACTAGACATTCTGGCCTCATCTGTACAGTTGTGTGGTATATCTGTATGCAGCCTAATTCCACTCCCAGGATTCAGACCATGGCTATGTCTGCTACAACTTAAGCACTGTTCATCAACAGATTGCTGTATATCTCCTATCTGCTTTCTGTTTTATTAATCCTTAGTGCTTTTGCATTCTGACCTTGTATTACAACACTCATATACAGTTTTCTAGACAGTTATATGTTGTTGGACAGTGTGGGTGGTAGTGATGTGTAATACCTCATTATTCAGAGCAACTGCATATCATTCGTGTATTTCTGGGCACAGTGTTGGTATCTGACAGACCTGGAGGAGGAATGTTTATTAGCACTACCTGAATGTTCCCACACACAGTACCAGGTGCCACATTACTATTATGCACATACATCTCACTCTGTTACTGCACACACTCTGACCACAGCTTGACAAGTTGGGGTGTAAATGGGACATACGTGGCTTTTTAGTCACATAAGGTATTGGGGAGTTGCTAGTGTGCCAGCTTTGTTCTCATAGCTGTGTGTCAATCAGTTGTATTTCCTGTTTGCTGCCTATATGTCTGGGATCATCCTACTGATTTTCCAGGGGGACAGGTTGATAGGCAACAGATATGGGCCACTTTAGTAGACATTCTGGACATATCCATACAGTTGTGGGGTATGATTCTGTATGCAGACTACTACCACTGGCAGGATTCATGCCTTGGCTGTGTGTGCTAAAAAACTACAGTTCACATCCCATTTGCATGTGCTATTCGGTTTTAGTTGTCTGCATTTTCCCTGTTCACTGTCTATGTGTCTCTCAGTTATACTAATTGGCCTCTGGGGATTACACCTGTTCTATACAGGCATTCCTACACATTCAGTTTATGGTGCACAGTGTGGGTAACAGTGCTTAATACTGCAGTACTATTACATGATTGCATATCGACATTACGGTATGATACCAGGATATACACATGCAGTCCAGCAATTAGGCCTGTTTTGTCAGGCTATTACACCTTTATTGATTTACAGACAATATGAGACTCTTACTGCCATATTCTCTAGTGTATGCAGTACTTGACTTGAACAATACATGTTTTATGCTATCAATTAATTGACTACTACTTTTATTTTTATTTCCTATGACAGTAAATGCATGAGTATTACTGAACTGCCTTGCGTCGCAACCTTGCCAGGCGACTGATGTGAGCCTCCTGGTTCGCGGCCCACTCCATTGCAGCTGTGGGGGACATAAGGGGAATATTTAGCCATACCTAACCATGTTATACCTGAGCTGGCAATTATTACAGACATACTGGGGTGATACTTACACACATCTGGAACATCCCCTGATGCTCTAGCCTCTTGGAGCCACTCCTCCAAGAGGTCCCCCTTCAGCCGGTTTAGGTCAGCATAATGGTGCCTGACCTGCTCACCAGTTTGGGGTATGCCAGTGGCACTGGTGAGGTCATGGGTGAGATGGTCCCAGGCCTCTGCCTTATATTGGGAGCCCTGGCACTGGCCCTGCAGCAGGCTCTGGGCATGGTCTTTAACTAGGAGTCCTGCCATGACCCTGGACACCTGGATGCACCAGCACTGCACCCAGAAGTGCACTTCTTCTCCCCTAACTGCCATAGTGCCTGCAAGGGGAAGCTACAGGCAGTTATGAGATGTATTCTCACCTCTTGGGTTTAAGTAGGGCCAATTTCCTGCACTTTTCCGTGATTGGCCAGTTTTGAAAAGGCTAAGCTATGGGCAAACCTGCTTACCTAAGGTTGGCATTGTTTAAAGGGGTAAACCACTGGGTACAATGAGTTAGCTGGTCTACACATTGCTCACACCTCCTAAGCTGGCCTGTGCAATGCTTAGCATTGCTTACATTAGACTTTCATTATAATGCCTTTTTGGCATTGTGTTATTATTCATTACCCCTTATATGTATGCCTGGTATCCATGATTAATGTGTACGCACACTCTTTGGGGTCCTTATGTTTTACTGGGGACTTCAACACTCTATTGCAATTACACCTCACTTCTGGGCTTACTGCTGTACTCCATTTCACATATTTATGTTATGTACTGGGTTATGGTACATATGACTGTATACTGATTCCTTTCACAGGTTCAGTTTGTTTATACTATGGTGAGGACTTGTTTGCTACTACCTCATTCTTCTGTACTTCTGTGATGGCTTGGTGGATGACTATGGTGTATAGGGTCCTGGGGTCTAGACCTGCATGGCTGTTTATTTTGTTGATGGACAGAACAAGGGCCATTGGATACAGAGTGATTAAGGCACTTTTGAGCAGTTGTAAGCAGGTTTGCGAGACAGTAAGCACTGCTAACCTGCCGTTACATCTGCTTACACAGTGTTAGCTTTAGAATTGCATAACCAGTGTGGGCATTGCTTACCGCCATGCAAATGGGCTTAAGCACACTTACTAGTGCTTAAATATGCTTACTACTGCTTATTTGTGCTTAAACCTGCTTACTAGTGCCTTATTCATTATGACACTGACACCTCACATGTGCATTTACTGCAGTACTCCAGTTCATAACATTATGTTATTTAGTGGGTTATGCAACATAAATATTACTCATAACATGCTTTGCCATGGAAATGGAATGTGCTGCAGTGGGACTTGAACCGGGAATGTCTGCTTGTAAGGTGAATGCTCTTCTCTACCCACAACACTATTGTTATGCTGCTTCATTTGCATATATCT
The DNA here is from genome assembly GCF_019279795.1 of Protopterus annectens. NCBI lineage: Eukaryota > Metazoa > Chordata > Ceratodontiformes > Protopteridae > Protopterus > Protopterus annectens. Next base: position 985,769,206 of record NC_056725.1, on the reverse strand, counting down.
TCCTTGTTATCCTTTTCAGCCATTTAAGCTGCATTAACCGTAGCTAAGCGATGGGCACACCCGCGCACCTACGGTTAGCTGTAATCGGATTTTTAAATTAAAAAAAAAGGGTTTCTTCATTTTATTTATGCATTCTGTTGCTGTTATACACAGGGGGACTGTTGCTGGGGATATGCGGTCACCTGTGAGCAGTCTCGCTCATTGCATACCCCTTTCTGCTGTTATTCATTGCGGGGGGCATGTTTGTTTTGAGAGCTCTGCTCTCAGACATGCCCCCTGCACTCTTATACGCTCCGTGTTTGCCTAGGAGCTCGGGCAGCACGCCTCATTAATATGCATGGTGCGCGGCCGTTCTTCTCCTAAATGGTCGCTTCTGTGCAGGACTAAGCTAGTCCTGCACCTCTAAGCTAGTCCTGCACAGAAGATTAATAAATCCGGGGGAATGTTTTTCACTAAGTTATACTTTGACTGTTGTGTTGCAATAACAGTAGAGAGGTTATGATTATTAAGACACATCTCAAGAAGTATAATTTTCTTTTTGTTTAATGAAGTATAACTTCTGGTAACATTTATGTTACACTTGTGTAAAACATAATATTTTTGAATATTTTTTCTCATTTTTCTTGCTTTAGTTTGATTCTTTGTTAAGACTGGCTTTTCTGACAGAATGTGGAATGTGAAATGTTTTTGGCAGTAACCTGATCATTTGTCTTGGTTCAGTTGTTTTAAGTAAGGTAGCTTTTAACTTCTAATAATTTACTGGCTTATTTTATTTTTTTAACTAACTTTTTTCTATGCGGTTTCTTTTATGTCTTGTAATACTACAGTTGGTTCTTTGCATCTTCCTGTTATCTGTTTCTTCCATCACTAGACCAGTATAATATATTTTTTAAGTTTTTGCAAACCAAAGAACCAGATTTGTAATGTGCCTGACAGTTTGGTGTGCAGGATTAATGGTATAAACTATGAATGTGTTCCATCATGTTGTCATGCGCCTGACTTCATCAGCTTCCATTTGCCTACAGGTCTGTCCAAGTCAATTAACTAGACAATACTACCTGGTAGGCCCTGAAAAGAAGCACGGGCCAAGCAGGGTCCACTGGTTAGCAAATAAATAAAGTAAAATGAAAAAAGTGCACATCTCTATTGCATAGAAAGCTTTTGCCAAGCATTATGCATAGTGTAGTGCTGGGCACATGGAAATCAATCTTCAAGGCATGCTCATGTACTGCAGTAAACCAAAGAAGATTTCTTGATCATCTGAAATAAGCCACAATCCAAATATGGTACACACAAACAACAGAACCTCTAAGGTACTGTATATCTGACAAAGAGATTTATTTTCAGTATAGATGCATAAGAATGTGTAGAGGCAATGCAGAACAATTTTGTCGGTAGGAGAGACTTAAAAATGACTACGGCTTTAAGACAATGGATTAAAAAGAAGGCACTAATAATAAACGTAAGGCATGAACATGCAGAAATATTTTATGTACTGCATTGCAAATCCATAATGACAGAGGACTAATTGCCATACAACTAGATAGTCCATTCATATTTCTAACTAGCATACGCAGATGGACTATTACTCAGGCCTGGTATATTCTGAATGCTCACAAGTCTTTGCAGTGTTGCAGTGTGTATGTTTGTTTTTTTTAATATACATTGCTAGAGCCTTCCTGTGTCCTGAAAGTGTGCTCTTCAATCTATCTGGAGATATACAGAGCTGAGTATATTTTTCTGACACTTCAGATTTGTGTACTGGTAATTGTTGTTTGACTAATTTTATATCATTGCTGGCTGACTTCAGAGTTGTGCACTGTTATTTTTGCTTCACTGTATAGTTTTTCAGATCTCTGCTGAAGGTGTTGGTTTTCCCATACCTACCCTCCCTATTCCTGTGTTGTTGTTTAAATTTGGAGGCTTTTGCAGTTGCCCGCCCCCACTGTAGATTTGATCTGGGACACACACCCCCAGTCCCATCTCTTTACCTCTTTCTACCTAACAGACTCCTTCTGCATTGTTTTTAGTCATTTTTAATTTAATTGCATTTTTTAAACTGTTTGGTCTCACATTGCTACATACTCAAGTGTGCTAGCTTGCACTGCATTTGAATTGTTTTGACTGCTGTTTTAACTACTTTTCTGTATATATAAAAAAAATTCCTTTCCTGTAACTAGTGTAATCCAGATTCAGATTTGCTGTATCCAGGACTGTGTGTAATCTTCTGAGCCCCCCCCACAAGCTTTCTGTGTTGGAGGGAAGCCTTCTAGCTTATAAGTGGGAGTGGTAAGCACTAGGTAACCTATCTATCACATAAGGAGTGGTTCTGGCCCAGAAATTGTAGTTATTGGCCGTTTGGGCAGTTTTTCCATCTCTCTCAACTTTCTGATTAAAAAGCCCCATTTGCACTTGTTTCCCCCCTTTCCTGTAACTAGTTTAGTCCAGATACAGATTCTTACTTTTAGCACTTGAATTTGCTTATCCATGATCAGCACTTGTTCAGAACTTGTAAGCAATAAATAACCTACTAATTACTACAGCACTCAACCTTCCTTATTACCTAGAGGAAAACAGTTTTGGTACTTACTTTCCTCACTTGCTTAGAGAAAAACAGTTCTTGTACTCAATTTCCTCACTTATCGAGAGGAAAATAGTTTTTTTTTTATTCAGGCATGTCCAAGGGTCAGCTCCCAGTGTTCTCTCCTGTCTATCTGATGAATCTGAGCATCTTGGGACAATGTATCAATTGCCTCATGTACACAGACAAACCTCTCCTCCTACCACCCAACACTACAACCTGTGAAAGATACACTTATCTAGCCAAACTGGAGGTAAAGCTCTCGGCAATCAAGATTAAACTTGACAGTCAAGAGGATAAGGTAAGCACTTGCACCACACCACACTCATCACATAGTCCCCCTAAACATAAACCACCAAAATCCACACATAGAAACACAAAAACATTCGTGGAGGCTCTCAATAATAAAATGCTCAAGCAACAGAGACCTCCAAAGCAGAAAAGCAAGCAACCTCCACCCTGCAACACAACCCAAATGACACATAGCCCATACAGTCAGTGTGCCACTCAACCACAGCCAATAAGGCAAAACAACGTACCCAACACACTCGTCATAGGTGGCTCTATAGTCAGGCACACTGATGTCCCACTCACCAGGCTAAACAAGGAGAAGGTTATGGTCAGCTGCCTGTTGGGTGCCAGGATCTGCCACATAACTCATGCACTCAGGTCACTCCACAACAAGTACAAATATGACTCTGTCATTGTCCATGTTGGTGTGAATGACCTGAGACATACCTCCCTGGACTACATGAAAAGAGACATGGAAGAGCTCTCCGAATTTGTAGCCCAGGAAGGTATGACCCTAGCCCTGAGTAGCATTCTGCCATCACCCAGAATGATGCCGCCGTACAAGGACAAAATGATTGACTTCAACAATTGGCTAAGCTTCTTGTGCCATTCTAAAGGGATCCAGTATCTGTCTGCCTGGGATGACATGGTCGACAGACCACGATGCTTTGCCAGAGATGGCCTGCACCTGTCTCCCCTGGGATTCCGGATACTGGCTAAGGTCCTTGCAGTCCCTATAGTGCCTTTTTAGGCAAGGTTCAAATGACAAATTCACCACCGTAACAAGAACAGGCAAGCAAAAACTGAGGGTGAAGCTACTCAATGCTAGAAGTCTAAATCTCAAAATGCACTCACTCGAGGCACTCCTTAAAATGGAGAACATCGATATCTGTGCAGTGACTGAGACCTGGTTCAAGGATCCAGAGAGCACCCCTGCACTACCAGGCTATAACTCATACCACACTTTTCGGCCATGTAACCTGGACCGGAACACCAAAGGTGGAGGCGTGTCCATATTCATTAAGAATATCCACACCTCCAGGCTAGTTGCTCAGCATAATGCAGCCGAGGTTATCCAAGTGCAACTAACTCTGGACAAAACTGCAATCCAAATTCTAGCTTGCTACAGATAACCCACCATGCCTCAGGATTCCCACTCCTCTTTTCTTGATGTACGTGAAAATATTAGGGTTCAACCAAACACCCTAATAATGGACAATTTCAACTACCCCACCATTAACTGGGAAAACTACTCATGTACCAACTCCTTCGCTCAACGCTTTCTGGAATTCATAAACTCCAATGCCCTGGATCACCTTATCCACACCCCCATCAGGGGCAACAATATCCTGGATCTAGTCATTACCCATATGAGTGACCGGTGTTCAACACCTGAAGTCAATGCCTCATTGGTCCACTCCGACCATAAGCTAATTACCCTAGATATCCACATCCTGCCTCCACCCCCCATTAAGGAAACCATGGTAAAAAATTTCTCCAGAGCCAACTTCATGCTTCTTAAGGCAGAAGTGGTGAACTTCATGACACCCATGCAGATGGACAATACAGTTATGACTACTGAATCCTACAGAATTGCACTTTATAAGCACTTACATGAGTGCATGGATCGTGCTATCCCAAACAGAACCAAGACGCTATCCTCCAAAAAAAGGAAGCCAATCTGGTAGTCCCCTGCCATAAACAAACTGTACAACAGAAGGAAGAAACTCTTGCAAAAGAGAGTAAAATCCCACGAGTGGAGAGCTCCCTGGTCAGCCTCAGTAAGAAGCTGCGATCCTTGATAAAATCCTCCAAAGCTAGTTATGAAAACAAAATCACCACTGATTCTAAAGACAACCACAAAGCATTCTATAGCTATGTCAAGAATCTCAATGGCAACACTCAGATCTTCTTTGAGTTACAGCACAATGGCACTAAATATACAGACCCAACAGATATTGCCAACATCCTGACAGATAAGTTCAGTGCTAACTTTACCCCCCTCTCACCCCCTAAAGAGCCCATCTCTATACCGGAAGAATGCAAAGTTCCTGTAATCATGGCTGCACAGGTAAAAACCACACTCTCCAAAGCCAAGAACACAGCATCCATGGGACCAGACAACATCCCAGGCTGCATTCTACATGAACTACAGAATGAACTGGCACCCCACCGAAGTACCACATTCAATCATAGCCTCACCTCAGGCTTTGTGCCTGCTGAATGGTGCACAGCAATGGTTATCCCACTCCACAAGGGGGGAGCCACCACGGACCCCGGGAACTACTGCCCCATTAGCCTGAGATGCCTGGTATGCAAGGCCATGGAACATATCATCATGGAACTTATAAACAAAGATATTGGTAATTTCCAAACTCTGGATCCCACCCAGTTTGGGTTTGTAAAAGGCAGATCATGTCTCCTAAACCTTATAGACGTCTTTGAAGCAGTCATCAAAGCCGTAGACAAGGGTAAAGTGATTCACACAGCCTATCTAGATCTTGCCAAGGCTTTTGACACCATCCCCCACTCTGGAATTATAGATAAACTCACTAAACTAGGTATAAATCCCTATGTCACAAGATGGGTTGCCAACTGGCTCACTGACAGAACCCACACTGTGAAAGTAGCAGACTTCAAATCCGACTTCAGACCAGTGACAAGTGGAGTACCACAGGGTTCAGTCCTGGGTCCTCTCCTGTTTGGTATCTACTTCTCTGAAGTACAGGCTAACACAGAAGGTCTTTGGCTAATGAAGTTCACAGATGACTGCAAACTAGGAGCCATAATTGAAACACCTAACGATGTGGACTTCCTACAAAAGGGCCTCACTGCGACAGATGGCTGGTGTCAAAGCCATGGCCTCAAGCTCAATGCCAAAAAGTACATTGTCATCCCTTTTGGCAAAAACTCTGTAACCATGAACTACAACATAGGCGGTAGTATACTTAACACTGAAAGTGTCATAAGAGACCTTGGGACACAGGTGGACAGTAGTCTCTCCTTTGATAATCACATCACCACAGTAGTCAGGAAATCCTTCTACGTGGCACACCTCATCACAAAAGGTTTCTCATCCAGAAAAAAAGAGGTAATTGTTCCCCTCTACTCATCACTCATTAGACCCATTATAGAGTACAATGCCCCTTTTGGTATGTACCTCACAAGACATCTTCAACAATTGGAAAGGCTGCAGAAATATCTCACAAAGAAGATTACCGGCCTCAAACAGATGCCCTATGCAGACCATCTCAAAAAACTCCAGCTTTACTCCATCGCATATCACCTACTCAGAGGTGATCTCTGCCTAACATACAAAGCTATGTCAAACCCAGAGCTGTCGGACATGCTTCACTTAAGGAAATCCCCGTCCCTTCAAGCTACATGATCTAGGGACCTAAATCTTGTCACCACATTAAACAGAACATGCCAGAGGGATAGATTTCTGTCCCAGAGACTTCCCATACTCTGGAATAAACTACCTATCTATATCAAACAAAGCTCCACTTTAGCACTCTTCAAGAAAAATCTTGATGATTGGATGGGAAATAGGAAATTCACCCCGGGATCACCTCTGTGGCTCTGCTCGACAGCGGCACAGGAAAATAATTTTCTTGGGTGGCAAAAGCCAGGGTACCTTTTTGGCTGGGCTTTTATAGGCCCCAGGGCCAATAGCCTAGTGCCTACCTATGAACCTATGAACCTATGAACATTCTTTTCCATCATAGGCATTTTGTCATCCTAGGGAATCATGATATACTATGTGATGATGTGAGCTATTGCCAGCTATGCCAGGATTAGTTGGGCAGTGGATGTGTAACATATGCCAGCATAGCTAGCTGGAATTTTGTAAAGCATTATGTGTCATTTGTATATCAAACTGATTTGTACAGGTGTTTGTGTTGAAAATGTATTTGTAAAGCCATTTGTTTTAAAAATGTACCAACAGTGGATCCTGCTGGACAGAAAAGAAATACACCTGTATGTTAGACTTTATTGTAACTGTTGAAATGAATATATTGTAACAGAGGATACGGGAAGAGAAGAGGTTAATCTCAGTCCAGCTAGCTTTGAAAAATAGTCTGAAATTAAATTACATAGTTTCAAAATTTTCATAGTATAGTACTAGGCTATCTGCCATGGGGCATTTGTAAGCCTAGCCATAGTGATGTGGCTTTTGCCACCCCATGAAATGGTACAAAATGTACAGAATAAATCTAGAATACTGCGCCTCTGTCTAGTAGTGACACAATGAAGGTCCCTTTATATAATAGAATTAGTTTACTGTGCCCCTGTCTAGCAGTGACACAGATGTGACCCCTGGGGTAAACTTACGATCTCCCATCCACTCATCAAGATTTCTCTTGAAGAGAGTCAGTGAGGGGCTTTGCCTAATATGAACTGGGATCCTGTTCCAAAGCATGGGAAGCCTCTGGGCTATGAATCTATCCCTCCAGCATGTCCTATTCATACTTGTGCCGAGGTTTAAGTCTTTAGCTCTTGTGGTCCTGATGGATTTGGATTTTTTGAGGTGGAGCATGTCCATCAGATCCTGATTGGACATGGCCTTGTACGTCAGGCAGAGATCACCTCTGAGCAGGCGGTATGCTACTGAATAGAGCTGAAGTTTCTTTAGTCTGGCAGAATAAGACACATGTTTGAGACTCTTGATCCTTTTGGTGAGGTACTTTTGTGGTCTCTCCAGCTGTTGCAAGTGCCGGGTGAGGTACATATCAAATGGGGCATTGTACTCAATCATGGGTCTGATGAGGGAGGAATATAGGGGTACAATGACATCCTTGGATATGGATGTGAATCCCTTCATGATGAGGTGTGCAAGGTAGAATGTTTTTCTAACCACTTTGGCAACGTGGGTGTCAAATGAGAGGTCGCTATCTACTTGGGTCCCTAGGTCTCTGATTACTTTTTCCGTACTCAGTGGGTTGCTGTCTATGTGATAATTTGTGGGTACTTTGTTTTTTCCAAAAGGGATGACTATATATTTTTTGGCATTTAGTTTAAGGCCGTGACTACGGCAGCAGTTGTCCGTTTCAGTGAGGCCTTTTTGTAGGATGTGTGTGTCTGCTGGTGTATCGACTATGGTGCCTAGTTTGCAGTCATCTGCGAACATTGTCAGCCACAACCCTCCCATGTTTGCTTTAACATCTGAGAAATAAATGCCGAACAAGAGGGGTCCCAGGACAGATCCCTGTAGGACACCACTTGTGACTGGCTTTGAGTCTGACATTCCTCCAGTGATTTTAACTTTATGGGTTCTGTCCTTTAGCCAGTTTGCAACCCATCTAGTGACATAAGGGTTTACTTTTAAGCTGTTTAGCTTATCTATGATGCCTGAGTGGGGTATTGTGTCGAAGGCCTTAGCCAAGTCCAGGGTATGCTGTATGGACTGCTTTGCCCTCATCAATGGCTCTAGTGACTGTTTTGAAAAAGTCAACCAGGTTTAAAAGGCAGGATCTGCCCTTTACAAAGCCGAACTGGGTGGGGTCAAGTGTCTGTAGGTCCCCTATGTCTCTGTTTATGAGTTCCATAGCTTTGCAGACCAGGCTAGTTAAGCTTATGGGGTGGTAGTTTCCAGGGTCTGTAGAGGCACCCCCCTTGTGGAGTGGGACCACTGTTGCTGTACGCCAGTGTTCAGGTACATATCCCGAAGTAAGGCTAAGGTTAAATAGCATTTTTATGTGTGGGTTTAGCTCCTCTTGGAGTTCACGTAACACGCACCCCGGGATACCGTCAGGTCCCATTGATGCTGTGTTTTTTGCTTTGTTTAAGGCGGTTCTCACTTGGACATCTGAGATGACAGGGAGATTACATTCAGCTGGGATAAGTATTTCTTCTTTTGGGGTGAAGGAGGTGAGAAATTTGCACTGAACCTGTCAGCCAGAATGTTAGCAATATCTGTGGGTTCAGTGTATTTTTTGTTGTTGTGAACCAACTCTGAGCATATCTGAGGATTTCCACCCAGGTTTCTAACATAGCTGAAGAAGGCTTTGTGGTTATCTTTAGTGTCCTTAGCGATTTTTCTCTCAAAGTTTGCCTTGGATGTTTTATGAGAGAACGTAGTTTTCTGCTAATGTTGATCAGAGTTGTCTTCCCTTCATGGGATTTCGCTCTGATGTGCAGTAGCTTCCTTCTTTTGTTATACAATTTGTTTATGGCTGAGGTCCACCAGACAGGACGCTTACATTTGGTGGAGAGGGACTTGGATTTGTTTGGGATTGCATGATCCATGCATTCTTGGAGATGTCCATAGAAAGCATTTGTGAAGGATTCGGCATTGTGGGATGTGGTATCCACTGGCACAGTGGGTTTAAAGGATACCATCTCAGTCTTAAGAAGAGTGAAGTCTGCTTTTGAGAAGTTTTTCACTGTGGTCTTTTGTGCTGGGGGTGGAGGTGGGATATGTATATCCAGGGTGATTAATTTGTGGTCAGATCTCACTAGTGAGGGGTATACTTTCGGTGTGGAGCATTTTGTCCCCATGTTTGTGATGATCAGGTCTAGTATATTATCTCCCTAGTGGGAGGGTGACTAGTTGTTCCAGTGCATTTGAATTTATGAATTCCAGGAACCTTTGGGCTAGGGTATTAGGGCTAGAATAATGTACCCAATCTATGTTTGGGTAGTTGAAGTCTCCCAGTATGATGGTATTTTGTGATACATTCATATCCTCCAATGTCTTCAGGAAGGCTGAGTGGGGTTCTTGAGATTGGGAGGGTGGTCTGTAACATGCTACCAGTTGTATAGCAGTTTTGCCTATGGTTAATTGCACCTGTATGGTCTCTGATGCTTCATGTGTTGCTACTAACCTGGAGGTGTGGGTGTCCTTTATGAATATGGACACTCCCCCTCCCTTTGTGGTTCGGCCCGGGTTTTGGGGCGAAAAGCATGATACGAGGTATAGCCTGGTAGCGCTGGGGTGCTCTCAGGAGCCTTGAACCAGGTTTCAGTTACTGCACATACGTCGATGTTCTCCATGCTGAGGAGTGCATCAAGTGCCTGCATCTTGAGATTTAGACTTCTGGCATTGAGCAGCATTACCCTTAGTTTTTTCCATTTTGTTTTCTAAGGAGGTGGGTTTGTCTTTTGAGCCTTGCCTAAAAAGGTACTATGGGGTGGCAAGAGCCTTGGCCAATATCCGGAAGCCCAGTGGTGACAGGTGTAAGCCATCCCTTCCCGAAGCAGCGTGGCTTGTCCAACATATCATCCCAGGCAGACAGACATTGGATCCCCTTAGAATGACACCAGTACTTGAGCCAATTGTTAAAGCTGATCATCTTGTCTTTGTATTGTGGTATCATTCTTGGTGAGGGCAAGATGCTGCTCAGGGACAGGGTCATACCAGCCTGGGCTACATAATCGGAGAGCTCCTCTATGTCTCTTTTCATGTAGTCCACGGAGGTGCGTCTCAGGTCATTCACACCAGCATGGACAATGACAGAGTCATATTTGTACTTGCTTTGGAGTGACCTGAGTGCGTGTGTTATGTGGCGGATCCTAGCTCCCGATAGACAGCTCACAGTCACCTTCTCCTTGTTCAGCCTGGTCAGTGGGACATCAGTGTGTCTGACTATGGAGTCACCTATTACTAGTGTATCAGGCAAGGTGTTTGGCCTTAAGGGCTGTGATTGGTCGACACACTGATTTATTGAAGTATGTGTTGCATGTGTTTTGTTTTGAGGTGGTGGATTTTTGGATGTCTGCTTTGGGAGCCTCTGTTGTTTTGGTAAGTTTTTTATTAGAGCCTCCGGGTATGTCTTTGTGTTTTTATGTGTTTGGTTTGCAGTTGTGGTAGGTCTATGTGGGACTGGGATTGTTGTGTGTGTTTGCCATCTCCTCCTGTCTGGTCATGCCAGCCCTGAGTTGAGAGAGTTCAGCCTCCAGTTTGGCTATATAGTTGCATCTCTCACATGTATTTGTGTTTGTTGGGAGGAGGAGAGGGTTGTCTGTGTACATGAGACAATTGTAGCATTGTCTCAAGATGCCCAGATTGACCCAGCTGAACTGGAGACGACGCCAGTAATCTACCACTTGACATGCTAGAACAGTATAAGGGAGTGGTATACCTTTAAGGGAAGTGGATATTCACAGGGGTGGTAAGTAGATGTAGTGCTTTACTTAGTGCAGAGTGCTTACTTAGTAGAGAAGTATTGAGAACAAGTGCTAGGCTTATAATACAGTGAGTAGTCTGGTTATACTAAGAGTAGAGCTTCCTTAAGGGAAAATTTGAAGAGCAGACTTGGCGGAGCCAGAAAAAGTTTAACCTTGTTTAACCGGCGCTGCGCTATGCGCACAACTGCGTAAAGCCGTGCAAACGCGGATTTTAAACAGTGAACTACAAAAGAGCTAGAAATGGTCCCAAACAACCAATTACTACAGCTTCTTGTGCTGAGGTCACTTCCCCAAGGACAGGTAGGCTGCTCAAGGCTCCCCACTCCCACTGGTGAGCAAAGAAACTTCCTTCTATCCAAGTAAGGTAATGGACAACACAGGAACTACACCACAGCCCAGAATACAGCAATGCCTGTAAACTGGTCTAAACTAGTCGAGGAAGGCGGGAAACAAGGATTATTTTTTGTTTTTTTGGTAGAAACACACAGAAAATGCAGAAACAGTGATAAATTAGTTACACAGGCTAGCACACTTTAGTGGGCAGCCTCCACAGTTAAATTAAACAAACAAACAAGCAAACTTTTGATCAAATTCGACTAAATGTAACTTTAAGTGCAGATTTTAAAATAATGCAGCAATCAGTTAAAAAACAGTTCAGGCTAGTTCAAGGTAAGCTACAGAAGCTATTTCAAGTGAAAAAAAAGCAAAGATACTTAAATCCAGAAGGTATTCGCTTTTCTGAGTTCCCTGCTGCTAGGACCACTCTGTAAACCCACGTGGAGCTTGTCTGAGCAGTATAGCCAGAAAAAACGCCCAGAGGTGGATTTTAAACAGTGAACTACAAAAGAGCTAGAAATGGTCCCAAACAACCAACTACTACAGCTTCTTGTGCTGAGGTCACTTTCCCCAAGGACAGGTAGGCTGCTCAAGGCTCCCCACTCCCACTGGTGAGCAAAGAAACTTCCTTCTATCCAAGTAAGGTAATGGACAACACAGGAACTACACCACAGCCCAGAATACAGCAATGCCTGTAAACTGGTCTAAACTAGTCGAGGAAGGCGGGAAAACAAGGATTATTTTTTTGTTTTTTTGTTTTTTTGGTAGAAACACACAGAAAATGCAGAAACAGTGATAAATTGGTTTAGGCCATAAAGATTGTATCTTACAGTTCTGATTGCAGCCAGAGACAAAATGTCTGTGAAAATTAGGACTATGACTTCTACTGTATTGTCCTTAAGGGTGAACTAATTGCTACCCTGGAAAGGTGGAAGTTTTTAAAATGGTTTTATAGCTTCCAGATGTTATAACACATCTTAACAAAGCTGTGTGTGTGTGTGTGTGTGTGTGTGTGTGTGTGTGTGTGTGTGTGTGTGTGTGTGTGTGTGTGTGTGTGTGTGTGTGTGTGTGTGTGTGTGTGTAGTAACATATATGTGCAAGATTTTGGCTTAGTTTCTAGTAAAGGGAGTAGTGTGTGAACTAGAAGTCAGGTGGCCAGATGAATGTGATGTAGGGTTGCCACCTTTTCAAATGCCCAAAGTGGGACATTTCTTGTAGAAATGTCAGATTTTGCAGGACAAAACATACCCACAGACAGTGCAAAGGACAGAACTTTACTTGTTTGCTAAAATAAAAGTTTATTCTTGAAGCATTTGAGTTGCTTATGCTATTTCTTATAACATTTAGGTGTTTTATATGAAAAATAACTGTTTTATGCAACTATTAAAAAAACTTATGAAATATTTTTTGCCCTAAAATCTCAGGATATTTGTCATTTTTTAGTTTTTCTCACAGGACACAACTGCCCAAAGAGGGACTGTCCCTCGCAAAGTGGGACAGGTGGTAACCCTAATGTGATGTCGTTCTGTAATCCAGCACTAAAATTATGTTTTAATACTAGATGAGACAGGAGTCTCTGGGCAGTCTGTTTGTGAAATTTGACAAAGAAGGATCACCAACCCACTTCATCTTGCCTTGCTCTAGTAAGTGAACTATGGAACAGTAATTCTTTAATCAGTCTGGAAAATACAGTGAGATTAGTAAAGTATTGTTTTTCTGTATCAGTGTTAATCTTTCCATCTGTTTTATTTGTAATGTTTCCTGTGATTGAAACTCTGGCTTTTCTTGTAAATAGATATTTATTATTTTCATGTGTTTTATTATTTATAATAAATATATTTAAAGTTTTCATTGTGGCTGGTCTTTTAGAGGATATTTTAACCTTTGAAAGCATGTATATTTAGTTGGTGATACTATGACCACTCACAAAAGTCTTGTGTTTGTCAAAATACTACCATTTGTATTAGTATTAATTTTACTCAGTATAATTGAGTACCCTTGTAAGATCCTTAGAGCAGCTGGCTTTGGAGTGTTCTGGTGGAAGTATCTACCTTATAGTCTGGGCTGAGGGTGCATAGCTGGTAAATCTGTGCCAGTCTTTCTTAGCTGTGTGTGTGTGTGTGTGTGTGTGTGTGTGTGTGTGTGTGTGTGTGTGTGTGTGTGTGTGTGTGTGTGTGTGTGTGTGAAAATCAAATCTCAAAGAGTGTGTGCATCAGCTACTTGGAGCAAGGATACAGAACACTGCTTTCACAGAGAGGGTGTTGGAGGACTTGGCTTGGAACACTTGGCTGAGGTCTCATCTCTTGACCTGTGGTCAGTGTGGAGTCTTATTTGGGGCCTGTAGAGAGATAGAGAAAGGGGAAAACCAGCCCCAGGACAGGAGTGTGTTCCCTGTGTGCTCTTAGGGGAAATTGTGATAGAGAGCTGCATATGGAAATACTGTGTATCTATTTGTATTCCAAGTGAATGTCCCTCACCGGTATCCGTGGTGAGGATTGAGACTCCTTGATCAATGGTCCAGAGGAAGGACATCACTTATTTATTAGAATACTCTAGCTGGTAAATTGGCACTATGCCACATATACAAGTGCAAAGTATTTTGCAGTATTTTAAAGCTTCACAATGTACATATTATACTCTGACATCAAATATGTGGCAATATCTGGCTAAATAAGGACACATTACATTCCAGACTCACTGCCTTTAGAAAATGGAAGAGGAATTGCATATTTTGGTATATGTTGCAATGACAGTTTATGTGTTTACTGAGTTGTTCAAATTACTGCCAGAGTTGTACATACCATCAGTTATGTGTGATGTCTAAAGACCCAAACAGTTCTGAAATGTTTTTCAGTGGTAGTTCCCTTAACAATAAAGTACCAATGTAATGAGAAAATCTGCAAATAAATATAACATTGCTTAAACATTGTTTTTCTATCTGCTGTGCAAGAGTTCCATGGGTAATCAGCAAGAATGTTATTATTATCACTATGAATAATAGAGGAATTTCATAGTGTTGTCACTTATTTACTTGTGTGGCACTGTCAGGTAGCTCTCACCAATTGTTTTCGTAGCAGGGGTGTGTACTTTAGCTGGTTCAGTAAGCTGTCTTCTTTTGTTTGAAGATGGCTTTTTGCACATTTGAGTCCAGTAGCACTGCAGGGAAACATCACAATTTGTGCTACACAGATTTCATTGCTGTCATTTATGTACTTAAAATTCAGATATTTTAAC